>NC_041386.1:706061946-706078194 GCF_002162155.2 Triticum dicoccoides | reverse complement strand
AAACATATAATATATTTTGTTGCTGGGATTCTAACTTGGAATGTTTACTTCAAACTTTACATATAGTATATACTAATTACTGAAGCCAACTACAAATTTCAATATGCACAGATTACTATTTTTGGGATAATGCAGCAAAGCTCCTACACATATTAACATAATACAGTAGTTAATTAGGTACAACTTCAACTATAAATGCATACATCTCCAACAAACATCTAAAATTTCATTACTTACCTAAACAACAACAAATTATACTATAGATGAATCTTGTATCATCTAAATAAATTCATTGGCACATCAAAATTAATGCATTCCAAATCAAATATGTTTCCATCCAGTATCATTGAACCACAGATCAAATCAAATAATCATAAATGTCAGCAGCATTGAACTATAGATCTAATAATCATATTACATCTATCTGACCTTAAATTCCCCCTTAAATAAGGTATTCAACCTCATACTAATTAAAATTTAACAAGCAAAAATTCAACTACTAATCTAATAAGCATCTGAAAAAACCCCAAGATGCTATTATCTCTGAAGCAACGACATTGCAGAGGATGTTCAATGCTGTCAATATCTCTGAAGCAACAACAAAAGTCCACAACTAACCCAAACTAAATAAGCATAGACTGCCCCTTCCCCTCGACCATGCTTTCCCTCTCCTTCAGAAGCCCCAATCCAGCACAAAAAATCCAGCCCTTGAGAAGCTCTTTTTGATTAACATGGCAACACCCAGTACATGAGCACATCCTTCACTATATTTACAACCAAACTAATGCACCATCTAATCACCTCAGGTAGACAATTTCCAAAACACAACGCCATGCACAACCCATCTCATAGCCTCTACCTGACAGGCATCAATCAAGCATCAAATAACTACAACTATCACAACATGCATCAATCAAGCATCTAAGAATTGCAACTATGACAGGCATAATCCCTAGAACTGAGCATCCATTTAATTAATCATCAAGCCAAAGAACTAAAGCAAGCACCAACACAAACCAATAGAGAAGTATATATTTGACTAATCCATCATCTAATCCTCAAGCCAAACACCTAAAGAATTGCAAAAATTCCACTACTAATCCAATAAGCATCTGGAAAAAAACCCATCCCTCAATCCGGCTACTTCTAACCTAATCTAATAATCATATGTGGTCCACCATTATTGCACGAATCAAATACAGAAAAACCATAATGCAGAGAAAACCCTACCTCCAACAAATCTAACCAAACAAAGTTTTGGCCACAAACACTACAATCTAAAAACTACGAACTAAAAGTGATAAGCAGATACCTTCTGCTCTGCCTCCTCCTCGCCGGAGCCGGCCTCCACCTTCTCCACCTCGTGCGCCTCGCCAGAGCCCGCCCCCACCTTTTGTGCCTCGCTAGAGCCCGCCTCCACCTTCTGCGCCTCGCCAGAGATCGCCAGAGCGGGCGCATCTGGCTAGACCGCGCCGCTGTGGCCCGGCCCCGCCTTCTCCAGATCTCCAACGGAGGGAGCACCGCGCTGGACGCCGGCACGCCCCCTCACAAAGGTGCCCGCAGCGACCTGCCGCACCTGCTCCACCAGATCTGCGCCCCAATCGGGGCGCTCGCCTCCTGCGTCCGCCATGGCGATTGAGAGGATGCGGTGAGGGAGACGAGGAGGTTGGAGAGGAGAGGGAGTGGGGAGTGGAGAGAGGGAGATGATGCGGCGGGGGGAAATGGTGGGCGATGCGGCCGGAGATGGTTGTCGTCCACATTTATATGATGGGACAGTTTTGGCAACTACCCGTCACACGTGCTACCCCACGCGCGGGCGGCTTCACGCGTGCACGAAAGGTCGTCGTATACAAACAAATACGTATACGGCCGGGCATACGATCCTATATGACGACCAACACGCCCGAGACCAAGGAAGCATGCACCCGCCCTCCCTCGTGCGCCCTTAAGGCCGGCCCATGTGAGGGGCGGGAAGCCCCTTTTGTTTTTCCTTTTTATTTTTCTGTTTTCGATCTTTCCTTTTGAAAGTAATTCAGGATTTGTACAAAGTTGCAAATTGCGAAACAATGTTCGCATTCAAAAGTTGTTCATGGCTTGAAAAAATGTCCAGGACATGATAAATCTCACAGATTCAAAAAATGTTTGTGATTTCAGAAAGTGTTCATATGTTAAAAAATGTTCATGAATTTTTAGTAAATGTTCAAAATATTTTCAAAAATGTATGATTTTTTAAAAATGTTCATGAATTCATAAAAGATATTAGGAAATTTTCAAAATGTTCACAATTTCAAAATTATATTTCTGAATTTGGAAAATTTTCCTGATTTCAAGAACAGTTCATCGTTTAAAAAATTGTTCCTGAATTCAAAATATGTTTATGTTTTTCTTAAGAAAGCGTGAATTTGAAAAAAATTCGCAATTTCTTAATAATACGAATATTATTTGAAGTTGATGAAAAAATATAATTCAAAAGTGTTCACCCATTTTTTTTAAAAAAGTTCAAATCTTAAAAAATCACTAATTAAAAAAATGTTCTCGAATTTCAGAAAATGTATGTAAATTTCTTCGTAAGCTTCAGCAAACATATATAACAGTTACCATGTATAACAGTTACCATGTCACACTACAACCTATAAAACATACACAGTGGAATAATCATAGCTAGTAGAGCATTAGTTACCAGTTAATAATAGTTGCAATCCATCACAAGCAATAATACCTAGATATGAGTAGATATAGGTACGGTAATACACGACAAGTACTCGCAAACAAGAGCTAACATAACAAGTTCATTTCACATTGATACATGGCCCACCCCAGTTCTAAATGAGGTGGATGGTGATCATCATCCTCAAGTCATGGCGATGGGTGTTCGCAACAGTGAGTAGGATGGCCTATCCTACCCGAATATTCTTGGCACGAAGGAACTTCTTCCACCCTGCCCTGATCAAGACAGTGCGACCGTCCGTGTCCACTGCATAGGCATAGCTGGTGATGGAGCCCATTCTGGTAAGGCATAGTCCAGGAGCCATGCCTTCTTCGTCCGGGTTGATGCCACAGCTATCAAGTAGAGGATGCTCATGATTGCCAAAAGTACATATTTCCACTTTCTGATAAGAACTAAACGTGTACCAGAATGATGCTAAAAGTAGAGCATGAGCATGTATCAATTGATGCTACCTATTTGTGTTTAAATGGGCTCAACAAAGCTGGTGCTGGTTTATGCTCTCTGCGTGACCGTGATGGTAACGAAGACACTTGCTTGGCTATGGTCTTGCTGTCAAATTTAAGTTTCAGTTCTTTAAGACTCTTTGTTTTTGCTACTTCGTCGAGATCGACTAGCTTTCTCGGGCGTCCACATGCTCTCTTCCTTTTTGGGGAGTTGGGTGCACCACTTTTGGGGGAGTTGGGTGCACCGGTATCCTTCTGGGACTTGGATGTATCGGGTTCGTTGGAACCATCAGGATTGTTTACAAATTGTACGTCGTCTTCTGAACCATCAGGTAGAACTGCTTGCTGGGCATCGTACACCTCCTTCTGTATAAGAGAGAGTGATGCATTAGTTCTAATCATGAGACTTATGAAATAAATGATATATTCTTGATGTAGCGCTAACCGTTATGGGGAACTTATATGATTCGAGACGAAGCGCATTGCAATTTGAATGCAGTAAGGCTGTACATATTTTCCACCTGAAAAAATCTATCCTTGCCTATATTTGATAACCGACACTTACGTCAGCATAGCCTTCAAGCTAAACAAAGTACAAATTTAAATTAGGCATTCAATTACCTAGTTAAAAATATCGGTCATTTCATCCCCGTTCCATGACAACATGTACTGTAGTGTCCAAACCCCACAGGAAGTCCTGCGATGTGTAGTTAAAGATCAATAATCTTATTCATGTAGGCAAATAATAATTTATGAGGCCATGCGTACCCATCGGTCTGTTGTGGTATGTTCTCATAGCGTTTTTTGGTCCATTCGGCAAAATTAATGTTCTTAGCTGGTGATATCAACCCATTCTTGACAACTTCGTCGATGCAGCACTGAATCGAGTCCACCTAGGGTACGACGAGTTATATATAGGGTTACGGTACTTTGGGAGCTCGTGTGCCATGCGGATCAAAAGAGGCAGCAAGAGAACACTTACAAGAGAATCTTCCTTGGTCTTGTCGCAATGATAATTCATGGAGTTCAGAGTCTGAATTTCTTTTTTGTCAAAATTAAACATTATTACCATCCAATGTTTTTGGTGTACATTCAGTGGGACATGCACCTGCAGTAAAATTTGGGTTGGGTTGAGAACCGAAATTTGTCGTGTACAGTGTGTACATAAACTATGAAAGTGAGGAAAACGTGTACCTTTTCGGCGCCCTACAAATGTTTCTGCTACACGAGCTAACCATGAGGCTGCACGTCCAACAGGAACCACCCCCTTCATTTGTAACAGCTTTTCGGTTTCTTGAGGGGATATGATTGAGGTAGTATCATTCTCAATTTGGCTAATGCGAGCATATGCCATAATAACCTGCCAAATTCTCAATCATACAATAATAAGACAATGGTTGCAGTAATGATGTAGAATAGAGTATAATGGGCTTACGTCACCATAAATGTATTTGTCGTCCAAATTTCACTTCAGATTTTCTGCTGTGAGGGTAATGTCTCCGATTCTAACTATTTCAACAGGGACGTATGTTCCAAGGATGTAAACGGCTGTCTCTATGTCCTCATCCATGAACTTGTAATCATTACCAAAGACAGGCTTCATCGGAGTTAATTGTGGTTCCTCATTGTTTTCCGTCACATGTCTTGCACTTGGTGTACTCGAAGTCCTGCCGTGAATTGGCTAGCCCTAGGAGTTCTTGTCAGGGATGAATTGCACACATTGACTTGATCCTACAATGAACAAAGGTAGTTCATCATTAGTTTGTTACTTTTATATATTAACGTGTTCGGCCATATTGATCACCTGCACGCCTCCTTTCTGTGACACTGTTTGTCGGTTGCTTGTAAATTCGTATTTTATTTCCTATAACAATGCAAACAATAATGAACATGAAGGAACATATTCATACAAAATACAAAATGCACAGTATGACATACATGGAGTTCCCTCCTTAAGTCTTTAATTTCGTCCTCGGCCTTCGACAACCTAGGACTAGTGCCAGTTTTAGTCTTCATGTCGATCAACTCTTCACCTAGCGTCTGGTATTTGACATCAAATATGTGCTCAATTTCCATTAACTTTCTGCCTACCTTCTTTTCATGATCAGCAATGCGTGCATTCATGGCTTCAATTACCATGTCAATCTGTGTGAACAAAATAAAACCCCGTTGATAACAATAGCTAAATGAATGAGGTTCCATGACAACTATTTGTGATATTGCAAAAACAAATCGTCTTTGGAGTACATACTTGCTGGCTACTAAATTGTTGTCCTTGTGATGGAGCTCGATACGAATCATGTTGATGCACATGTTCATCAATTTTTCTTGGAAAATTATTTGAATTCTCGGACGGTCGTTGTGGAGAAAAAATTTCCAGGACAGCCTTTTTTAATAAAATATAATGAACCATTAGTACCAAATAAAAAATCGAATATAGAAAGTTCAATTGTAGATAGATACCAGCCCGTTATGAAGACCTTCTTTCTCGTAAGCATCACTTCTTAAAGTAACCATCATTTCGTGCCATCGTGCGATCAATGGAGGGGGTCTAGAAGCATACATCAATCGGCCACTACGCACGTGCTCCCAGTACCAATACTACACAATAAATTAGTTCATCACCATACAAATATGCAAAAGAACAATAATTAAAGGACATTAAGTAGTGATGTAGCACTAACCTGGAGTAGAATTAGATTTCCTCGTAGATTTACGTGATCTCGATTTCTAAACTTGTGAACGGACTTGAAGAAGTGATTAAGTGTGAAACATCCCCAGTTAAATTTCCGAAGGTTTCCAAGATCTGTAACAAGGTTGAGTAATTTTGAGTCCACATAATGTTGTGTTGTTGGTGCTAGAACAGTACCAATTGCGTACAGAATGAACCGTCTCAGAAAATTGCCGTCTAGGGCTTTGGAAGCTCGGATCACCGTTTCAAGGTCAGAAATCAAAATTTGCCGGTTTGCATAGGCGGTAAACAATTCTATGTCGGTTTGCATTTCTAGATGTGGCTCTATATCCTCCCCTTCTATCGGAATGCCAAATATACACTGCACGTCCTCTTTTGTTATAGGAATTGGCGTTTTACCAATGGTAATGGATTGTGTGTCCATATCTATGCTCTTGGCTAGTCTAACCAACATTATGCGCCGTAGAGTCACTTCATGCATCTGGGTTAGACCGCCAAGACTGGTTTCTGATATGATGTACTTTTTGTGGTCTGGTGACAACAGTTTCATGATTTTTCCGAACCTTGTTTGTGAGCATACTAACTTCATATGACCATGCTTTTCGGCGAGTTCCTGTTACATGCCATTAAATTATACTGAGTACACATGAATTATGTGTACGAAATGATTGTACACAAACAGTCAATTACTTACCGGATCGGTAATTTCGGAGATGGGCTTTTCTCCATTATGAAGGTTTGTATCTGAAACTGAAATTGCTGGCTCGTATGCAATGATAAAATCTGGCTCAATTAATCTGAACAAAATTGGAAAATGTATAACAAAATTAGCAGCGAATTAATTTTAACAAAATTAACTGGGTCATTTTGAAGGAAATATGCCCTAGAGGCAATAATAAAGTTATTATTTATTTACTTATATCATGATAAATGTTTATTATTCATGCTAGAATTGTATTAACCGGAAACATAATACATGTGTGAATACATAAACAAACATAGTGTCACTAGTATGCCTCTAACTTGACTAGCTTGTTGATCAAAGATGGTTATGTTTCCTAACCATAGACATGTGTTGTCATTTGATTAACGGGATCACATCATTAGGAGAATGATGTGATTGACTTGACCCATTCCGTTAGCCTTAGCACTTGATCATTTAGTATATTGCTACTGCTTTCTTCATGACTTATACATGTTCCTATGACTATGAGATTATGCAACTCCCGTTTACCGAAGGAACACTTTGTGTGCTACCAAACGTCACAACGTAACTGGGTGATTATAAAGGAGCTCTACAGGTGTCTCCGAAGGTACATGTTGGGCTAGCGTATTTCGAGATTAGGATTTGTCACTCCGATTGTCGGAGAGGTATCTCTGGGCCCTCTAGGTAATGCACATCACTATAAGCCTTGCAAGCAATGTAGCTAATGAGTTAGTTACGGAATGATGTATTACGTAACGAGTAAAGAGACTTGCTGGTAACGAGATTGAACTAGGTATTGAGATACCGACGATCGAATCTCGAGAAAGTAACATACCGATGACAAAGGGAACACCGTATGTTGTTATGCGGTTTGACCGATGAAGATCTTCATAGAATATGTGGGAGCCAATATGAGCATCCAGGTTTCGCTATTGGTTATTGACCGGCAACGTGTCTCGGTCATGTCTACATTGTTCTCGAACCCGTAGGGTCCGCACGCTTAAGGTTTCAATGACAGTTATATTATGAGTTTATGAGTTTTGATGTACTGAAGGAGTTCGGAGTCCCGGATGAGATCGGGGACATGACGAGGAGTCTCGAAATGGTCGAGACGTAAAGATCGATATATTGGATGACTATATTCGGAGTTCGGAAAGGTTCCGAGTGATTCGGGTATTTTTTGGAGTACTGGAGAGTTACGGGAATTCGCCGGGGAGTATATGGTCCTTATTGGGCCATACGGGAATAGAGGAAAGAGGCCGAAAGGAAGGAGGCGCGCAGCCCCCCTCTGGTCCGAATTGGACAAGGGGTGCGGCCCCCTTTTCCTTCCTCGTCTACCCCTCTTTCCTTCTCTCCTACTCCAACAAGGAAGGGGGGGAGTCCTACTCCCCGGTGGGAGTAGGACACCTCCTGGCGCGCCCCTCCTGGCCGGCCGACCCCCTCCCCCTTGCTCCTTTATATACGGGGGCAGGGGGGCACCTCTAGGCACAACAACAATTGATCCCTTGGATCTCTTAGCCGTGTGCGGTGCCCCCCTCCACCATAGTCCACCTCGATAATATCGTAGTGGTGCTTAGGCGAAGCCCTGCGACGGTAGAACATCAAGATCGTCACCATGCCGTCGTGCTGTCGGAACTCTCCCTCGACACTCGGCTAGATCGGAGTTCGGGGGACGTCATCGAGCTGAACGTGTGCTAGAACTCGGAGGTGCCGTAGTTTCGGTGCTTGATCGGTCGGGCCGTGAAGACGTACGACTACATCAACCGCGTTGTTCTAATGCTTCCGCTTTCGGTCTACGAGGGTACGTGGACACACTCTCCCCTCTTGTTGCTATGCATCACCATGATCTTGCGTGTGCATAGGATTTTTTTTTTGAAATTACTACGTTCCCCAACAGTGGCATCCGAGCCAGGTTTTATGCGTAGATGTTATATGCACGAGTAGAACACAAGTGAGTTGTGGGCGATACAAGTCATACTGCTTACCAGCATGTCATACTTTGGTTCAGCAGTATTGTTGGATGAAGCGGCCCGGACCGGCATTACGCGTACGCTTACGCGAGACTGGTTTTACCGCCGTGCTTCGCACATAGGTGACTAGCGGGTGTCTGTTTCTCCAACTTTAGTTGAACCGAGTGTGGCTACGCCCGGTCCTTGCGAAGGTTAAAACAGCACTAACTTGACGAACTATCGTTGTGGTTTTGATGCGTAGGTAAGAACGGTTCTTGCTCAGCCCGTAGCAGCCACGTAAAATTTGCAACAACAAAGTAGAGGACGTCTAACTTGTTTTTGCAGGGCATGTTGTGATGTGATATGGTCAAGACATGATGCTATATTTTATTGTATGAGATGATCATGTTTTGTAACCGAAGTTATCGGCAACTGGCAGGAGCCATATGGTTGTGGCATTATTGTATGAAATGCAAACGCCCTGTAATTGCTTTACTTTATCACTAAATGGTAGCGATAGTCATAGAAGCAATAGATGGCGTAACGACAACGATGCTACGATGGAGATCAAGGTGTCGCGCCGGTGACAATGGTGATCACGACGGTGCTTCGGAGATGGAGATCACAAGCACAAGATGATGATGGCCATATCATATCGCTTATATTGATTGCATGTGATGTTTATCCTTTATGCATCTTATCTTTCTTTGATTGACGGTAGCATTTTAAGATGATCTCTCACTAAATTATCAAGAAGTGTTCTCAATAAGTATGCACCGTTGCGAAAGTTCTTCGTGCTGAGACACCACGTGATGATCGGGTGTGATAGGCTCTACGTTCAAATACAACGGGTGCAAAACAGTTGCACACGCGGAATACTCAGGTTAAACTTGACGAGCCTAGCATATATAGATATGGCCTCGGAACACGAAGACCGAAAGGTCGAACGTGAATCATATAGTAGATATGATCAACATAGTGATGTTCATCATTGAAACTACTCCATCTCACGTGATGATCGGACATGGTTTAGTTGATTTGGATCACGTGATCACTTGGATGACTAGAGAGATGTCTGTCTAAGTGGGAGTTCTTAAGTAATATGATTAATTGAACTTAAATTTATCATGAACTTAGTACCTGATAGTATTTTGCTTGTCTATGTTTGTTGTAGATAGATGGCTCATGTTGTTGTTCCGTTGAATTTTAATGTGTTCCTAGAGAAAACTAAGTTGAAAGATGTTAGTAGCAATGATGCGGATTTGGTCCGTGATCTGAGGTTTATCCTCATTGCTGCACAGAAGAATTATGTCCTTGATGCACCGCTAGGTGACAGACCTATTGCAGGAGTAGATGCAGACGTTATGAACGTTTGGCTAGCTCAATATGATGACTACTTGATAGTTTTCTGCACCATCCTTTATGGCTTAGAATCGGGACGTCAAAGATGTTTTGAACATCATGGACCATATGAGATGTTCCAGGAGTTGAAGTTAATATTTCAAGCAAATACCCGAGTTGAGAAATATGAAGTCTCCAACAAGTTCTATAGCTAAAAGATGGAGGAGAATCGCTCAACTAGTGAGCATGTGCTCAGATTGTCTAGGTACTACAATCGCTTGAATCAAGTGGGAGTTAATCTTCCAGATAAGATAGTGATTGACAAAGTTCTCTAGTCACCATCACCAAGTTAGTAGAACTTTGTGATGAACTATAGTATGCAAGGGATGACGAAAACAATTCCCGAGCTCTTCGTGATGCTGAAATCAACGAAGGTAGAAATCAAGAAAAAGCATCAAGTGTTGATGATTAAACAAGATCACAAGTTTCAAGAAAAGGGCAAAGGAAAAGAAAGGGAACTTCAAGTAGAATGGCAAGCAAGTTGTCACTCCCGCAAAGAAGCCCAAAGCTGGAAGAAAGCCTGAAACTGAGTGATTATACTACAAAGGAAATGGTCACTAGAAGCGGAAATGCCCTGAATATTTGGTGGATAAGAAGGATGGCATAGTGAACAAGGGTATATTTGATATACAGATTATTGATGTGTACCTTACTAGTGTTTACAGTAGCCCCTGAGTATTTCATACTTGTTCGGTTGCTAAAAATTAGTAACTCGAAACAGGAGTTACAGAATAAACAGAGACTAGTTGAGGGTGAAGTGATGATGTATGTTGGAAGTGGTTCCAAGATTGATATGATCATCATCGCACACTCCCTATACTTTCGGGATTAGTGTCAAAACTAAATAAATGTTATTTGGCATTTGCGTTGAGCATGAATATGATTTGATCATCTTTATTGCAATACGGTTATTCATTTAAAGTCAGAGAATAATTGTTGTTCTGTTTCATGAATAAAACCTTCAATGGTCATACACCCAATGAAAATAGTTTGTTGGATCTCGATCGTAGTGATACACATATTCATAATATTGATGCAAAAAGATGCAAAGTTGATAATGATAGTGCAACATATTTGTGGCACTGCCGTTTAGGTCATATCGGTGTAAAGCGCATGAAGAAACTCCATAAAAATGGACTTTTGGAATCACTTGATTATGAATCATTTGATGCTTGCGAACCGTGCCTTTTGTGCGAGATGACTAAAACTCCGTTCTCCGGAACAATGGAACAAGCTAGTGACTTATTGGAAATAATACATACCGATGTATGCGGTCCAATGAGTATTGATGCTCATGGCAGGTATCATTATTTTTCTGACCTTCACAAGATGATTTGAGCAGATATGAGTATATCTACTTAATGAAACACAAGTCTGAAACATTTGAAAAGTTCAAAGAATTTTAGAGTGAAGTGGAGAATCATCGTAACAAGAAAATAAAGTTTCTACGATCTGATCGTGGAGAAGAATATTTGAGTTACGAGTTTGGCCTTCATATAAAACAATGTGGAATAGTTTCACAGCTCACGCCACATGGAACACCACAGCGTTATGGTGTGTCCGAACGTCATAACCGTACTTTATTGGATATAGTGCAATCTATGATGTCTCTTACCGATTTACCACTATTTGTTTTGGGGTTATGCATTAGAGACAGCTGCATTCACTTTAAATAGGGCACCATCAAAATCCGTTGAGACGACGCCTTATGAACTATGGTTTGGCGAGAAACCAAAGTTGTCGTTTCTTGAAGTTTGGGGCTGCGATGCTTATGTGAAAAAGTTTTCACTTGATAAGCTCGAACCCAAATCGGAGAAGTGCGTCTTCATAGAATACCCAAAGGTAACTATTGGGTACACCTTCTATCACAGATCCGAAGGCAAGTTATTCATTGCTAATATGGATCCTTTCTAGAGAAGGAGTTTCTCTCGAAAGAAGTGAGTGGGAGGAAAGTAGAACTTGATTAGGTAATTGTACCTTCTCCCTTATTGGAAAGTAGTTCATCGCAGAAATCAGTTCCAGTGATTCCTACACCAATTAGTAAGGAAGTTAATGATGATGATCATGAAACTTCAGATCAAGTTGCTACCGAACCTCCTAGGTCTTCCAGAGCAAGATCCAGACCAGAGTGGTACGGTAATCCTGTTCTGGAAGTCATGTTACTAGACCATGATGAACCTACGAACTATGAGGAAGCGATGATGAGCCCAGATTCTGCGAAATGGCTTGAGGCCATAAAATCTGAGATATGATCCATGTATGAGAACAAAGTATGGACTTTGATTGACTTCCTCGATGATCAGCAAGCCATGTTAAATAAATGGATCTTCAAGAGGAAGACGGACACTGGTAGTAGTGTTACTATCTACTAAGCTCGACTTGTTGCAAAAGGTTTTCAACAAGTTCAAGGTGTTGAATACGATGAGATTTTCTTACTCGTATCGATGCTTAAGTCTGTTCGAATCATGTTAGCAATTGCCACATTTTATGAAATCTGGCAAATGGATGTAAAAATTGCATTCCTTAATGGATTTTTTTGAAAAGAAGAGTTGTATATGATGCAACCAGAAGGTTTTGTTAATCCTAAAGGAACAAAATATGCAAGCTCCAGCGATCCATCAATGGACTGGTGCAAGCATCTCGGAGTTGGAATATACGCTTTGATGAGTTGATCAAAGCATATGATTTTATACAGACTTTTGGAAAGGCTTGTGTTTACAAGAAAGTGAGTGGGAGCACTACAGCCTTTCTGATAAGTATATGTGAATGACATATTTTTGATCAGAAATAATGTAGAATTATTCTGCAAAGCATAAAGGAGTGTTTGAAAGGAGTTTTTCAAAGAAAGACCTCGGTGAAGCTGCTTACATATTGAGAATCAAGATCTCTTGAGATAGATCAAGACGCTTGATAAGATTTTCAATTAGTACATACCTTGACAAGATTTTGAAGTAGTTCAAAATGGAACAGTCAAAGAAAGAGTTCTTGCCTGTGATGCAAAGGTGTGAAGTTGAGTAAGACTCAAAACCCGACCATTGCAGAAAATAGAAAGAGAATGAAAAGTCATTCCCTATGCCTCAGTCATAGGTTCTATAAAGTATGCTATGTTGTGTACCAGACCTATTGTATACCTTGCTCTGAGTTTGGCAAAGGAATACAATTTTGATCTAAGAGTAGATCACTGGACAGCGGTCAAGAATATCCTTAGTAAGGACTAAGGAGATGTTTCTCGATTATGGAGGTGATAAAAAGAGTTCGTCGTAAAGAGTTACATCGATGCAAGCTTTTACACTGATCCAGATGACTCTCAGTCTCAATCTGGATACTTATTGAAAGTGGGAGCAATTAGCTGGAGTAGCTCCGTGCGGAGCATTGAAGACATAGAACATTTGCAAAATACATACGGCTCTGTAGGTGACAAACCCGTTGACTAAACTTCTCTCACGAGCAAAACATGATCATACCTTAGTACACTATGGGTATAATCACATACAGATGTGAATATTGGTGTTGAATCACATGCTGATGTGAACTAAATTATTGACTCTAGTGCAAGTGGGAGACTGAAGGAAATATGCCCTAGAGGCAATAATAAAGTTATTATTTATTTCCTTATATCATGATAAATGTTTATTATTCATGCTAGAATTGTATTAACCGGAAACATAATACATGTGTGAATACATAGACAAACATAGTGTCACTAGTATGCCTCTAACTTGACTAGCTTGTTGATCAAAGATGGTTATGTTTCCTAACCATAGACATGTGTTGTCATTTGATTAACGGGATCACATCATTAGGAGAATGATGTGATTGACTTGACCCATTCCGTTAGCCTTAGCACTTGATCATTTAGTATATTGCTACTACTTTCTTCATGACTTATACATGTTCCTATGACTATGAGATTATGCAACTCCCGTTACCGAAGGAACACTTTGTGTGCTACCAAACGTCACAACGTAACTGGGTGATTATAAAGGAGCTCTACAGGTGTCTCCAAAGGTACATGTTGGGTTGGCGTATTTCGAGATTAGGATTTGTCACTCCGATTGTCGGAGAGGTATCTCTGGGCCCTCTAGGTAATGCACATCACTATAAGCCTTGCAAGCAATGTAGCTAATGAGTTAGTTACGGAATGATGTATTATGTAACGAGTAAAGAGACTTGCCGGTAACGAGATTGAACTAGGTATTGAGATACCGACGATCGAATCTCGAGCAAGTAACATACCGATGACAAAGGGAACAATGTATGTTGTTATGCGGTTTGACCGATGAAGATCTTCATAGAATATGTGGGAGCCAATATGAGCATCCAGGTTCCGCTATTGGTTATTGACCGGAAACGTGTCTCGGTCATGTCTACATTGTTCTCGAACCCGTAGGGTCCGCACGCTTAAGGTTTTGATGACAGTTATATTATGAGTTTATGAGTTTTGATGTACCGAAGGAGTTTGGAGTCCCGGATGAGATCGGGGACATGACGAGGAGTCTCGAAATGGTCGAGATGTAAAGATCCATATATTGGACGACTATATTCGGAGTTCGGAAAGGTTCCGAGTGATTCGGGTATTTTTCGGAGTACCGAAGAGTTACGGGAATTCGCCGGGGAGTATATGGGCCTTATTGGGCCATACGGGAATAGAGGAAAGAGGCCGAAAGGAAGGAGGCGCGCAGCCCCCCTTTGGTCCGAATTGGACAAGGGGTGCGGCCCCCTTTTCCTTCCCCTCTTCCCCTCTTTCCTTCTCTCCTACTCTAACAAGGAAGGGGGGAGTGCTACTCCCCGGTGGGAGTAGGACTCCTCCTGGCGCGCCCCTCCTGGCCGGCCGACCCCCTCCCCCTTGCTCCTTTATATACGGGGGCAGGGGGGCACCTTTAGGCACAACAACAATTGATCCCTTGGATCTCTTAGCCGTGTGCGGTGCCCCCCTCCACCATAGTCCATGTTGATAATATCGTAGTGGTGCTTAGGCGAAGCCCTGCGACGGTAGAACATCAAGATCGTCACCACGCCGTCGTGCTGTCGGAACTCTCCCTCGACACTCGGCTGGATCGAAGTTCGAGGGACGTTATCGAGCTGAACTTGTGCTACAACTCGGAGGTGCCGTAGTTTTGGTGCTTGATCGGTCGGGCCGTGAAGACGTACGACTACATCAACCACGTTGTTCTAATGCTTCCGCTTTCGGTCTACGAGGGTACGTGGACACACTCTCCCCTCTCATTGCTATGCATCACCATGATCTTGCGTGTGCGTAGGATTTTTTCTGAAATTACTACGTTCCCCAACACATTTAACATATGATCCACTTATGGGTTTAAGCACAGAACCTATTTGGGTGCAAAACCTATGAGGGTTCAACTACTAAAGGAGCGGCCGACAACGATTATAAAGAGTTACGATCAGGTAATACCTTATCTCGGAGGCGGTGCTGCCGAGTAGATGGCGACGGTTAGTGCGTAGCAAACTATAAGTGCCGGTATAGAGCGGTCGACGGCGCAAAGGAAAAACGGCGCGTTCACGCCAGGGGGAGGCGGCGAGAAGAACACTGACGTCCGACCCCTCAGATCACGTTGGCGGTGGGCAGCGAGGGGTGGCCGCCGACTCCTGTATTCCGTGGGCGACCGGCGTCTCCGATCTGATCTTGCAGCGGTCGTGGGAGGTGCGGACGGCCCGGGTGGTTAGAATGCGGAGCTGTAATCGCGGGATTTAGGGAGGGGTGTGCCACGTGAGTTATGTGAGATTTGGATAAATGATATAAAAAATAAGAAAATCTTGTCAACTCGTTAGGGGTTTAGGGGTTTAGGGTTATTAGGGTTTAGGGGTTTAGGGGTTCAGGGTTTAGGGTTTAGTGGGGGGTTAGGGTTATCAGGGTTCAGGGTTTAGGGTTTACTGCGGGGGGTTAGCGTTATCAGGGTTTAGGGTTGAGTGTTGACATGCAAGCTCGGAAATGCGTGTGTCAGAGATCGTACTTGTGTGTACATGTACTAACGATCCCAAACTTTCTTAATGGCATCCCATGACCACATCGAGAATGCATGTACACACACCGGACATTGGTGGAGCGATGGTCTACAATGGATTCCCTCCGGTAGCATCGATCCGGTTCGTTGAGTGGCTCGGCCGACAAACTTCGTGCCACATAGAGCATGCATCCATCCACTGGACCGGATCGATGTTGGGTTGGTTTCATACAGGTGAGGAACCCAGCTAGTGCTTTCGGGGTGTTGACATGCTAGGCCGGAAATGCGCGTGTCAGAGATCGTACTTGCGTGTATAATCCCAAACATTCTTCATGGCATCCCATGACCCCATAGAGAATGCAT
>NC_041386.1:706054860-706061140 GCF_002162155.2 Triticum dicoccoides | reverse complement strand
ATGTTTTCCATGTGGGCCAAAATTTTGAATGTTTTTACGGTTTAGTGGGGGGGGGGGGTAGGGTTATCAGTGTTTAGGGCTTTAGGGTTGACGCAATTATGTTTGTCTTAAAGTGGACCTATCGCACACACCGGACATAGGTCGACCGTTGGCCTACAATGGAATCCCTCTGATAGCATCGATCTGGTCCGTCGACTGGCTCGGCCGACATACTTTGTGCCACAGAGAGCATGCATCCATCCACTGAACCGGACCGATGTTGGGTTGGTTTACATGTAGATGTACAGGGACCGGAAATGCGCGTGTCAGAGATCGTACGTGCGTGTACATGTACTAATGATCCCAAACTTTCTTCATGGCATCCCATGACCCCATAGAGAATTCATGCATAATGCTTTCCATGTGGGGCAAAATTTTGAATGTTTTTACGGTTTCGTGTGTGTGTGTGTGGGTGGGGGGGGGTAGGGTTATCAGGGTTTTTTGGTTTTTTGGGTTTAGGGTTTAGGGTTGGTTTACAATGGATTCCATCCGGTACCATCGATCCGGTCCATCCACTGGCTCGGCCGACAACCTTCGTGCCACATTGTTCCCATTGTCCAATTAACACTTTGTATAGATTTTTTGGGTAAAAAATGAACGAAATAATGCAACTAATCTGAACGTAACGTTTGGCATGTATCAAACCAAGTAGCCACTATTCCTCAAAAAAATCAGTTAGCCACTAATTGCGCCAAACATATCTCGTAATTACCAACAAAAATGGGTTGACAATTATTTCTGGAAATTATTGGAAGGAATTTATTGCTCTTCCTTTTTTAGAGAACAATAAGTTACAAATTTGCTAACATAACAATAAGCTATTTCCTCTTTGCTAAATTTTATTTTCGAAACAAGAAATCAGTTTTCAATTTTATTTGTCCTTTCCAATAGATTTCAAATGAGCTTCTCCTTGGTCTGGTCATACAAGGCATTAAGCACACATGACATTGCTTATACAGAAGCTGACTGAAAAAATTTGTTAACAACTTCTAACCACTGATGATCAACAAGTAAACAAATCCCACAACAATTATTGAAAAATAAAATTCCGCGGCCATCAGATTTGTGTGCTTCTTCAGATCGATCAACTGCCTTAAGTTCTTGTTGATCTTCTTCAATTCCACCTTGAGTTCCGCATCCGCCACCATCGGAGGAACATTGGCATAGCCCTTATTATCCACCGCCGATGGCAGATCTAGCTCTAGGCTTGCCCCGTGCCTCAAATCAATTAAGCCATCCGTTTGAAGCCTCTCAACATATTCATCCAGACACTCAAAATGCTTGCATGTTTTCAGCTTCTGAAAAAGGGAAGGGAAACCCTAAATCCCAATTCCAAGGAAATAAAAATAAATCTGGGGTCAGAATTCATAGCAAAAAGACACAATAGAACATAGATTTAACCTTCCCCGCTTCTTGTTTGCTCTCGCTGGGTTGGCACGGGCACGGCGATGGCTCGGGCTTCTGTGATATGTGGTTGGACCCGCGGTCAGTGCACATGTTTTGGAAGCCCCCAAAAGATCGCGCTCGTTAAAAAAAACTTGCATGGAAGCGCATTACTTCAAAATAACTAACTAATCCTACAATAACGGATATATACCTTCCCATTCTACCGCATATCTACCCTATCCTAACCACCCCCATCTACCTTGTTTCTCCTCACATAGCCATCGCCAGGATCGAGCCATCGCTTCTCAAGCGACCACGCCGACGCCGGATTAAAAAGGTCTCCTCCACGGCTCCTCCCATCTTCGATTGCAGTCCCTCCCATCTTCGATTGCAGTGCTGATTATTTTTTCCATTGATTCGACCAAGAAGACATTTCCGAAGAGATTAGAAAATCTAGCTTTTGCCATAGTTGAGTAGCTCTAGTGTAATTGGAGTACATGATGTCATGCAAGAGCTTTTTGACTGATAGTTTGTAGTAGTTGATTATACTAACTGGTTATGAATATATTTTCTCGGTGGTATTGTTAGGAATTAGTTGGATGAGGTTGTGGATACAGTTTTCATACAATGGGTATATGTGTTGCTGTAGGGACCATGGTCTTAGAGGCGCATAACAACCGTGCGGAGTACGACAAGTCTTTGCATGAAGCGCGCCGGGAGATCGACTTGAAGGTGCAAAAGGATCGCGATGAGGTAGATAAGAAACTCAAAAAAGAATGTTCATACATGGACAGGATGATAAAGGAGGAGCGTGAGGAGTTTTCCCGTAAGATGGCGAAGATGCGTCTTGAGATTGAAGAAAAGTATAAGCGGGATTGTAAGGACATGGAAAAAAAAGTTTTTCCTTGGCTACAAGGAAATGCATCAAACGTTGCAGAAGGACCGAAAGCTTGTGGACAGTATTATACAGACAGAGTGAGTCAGGATGGATGCCTATGTGTTGCAGGAACGTGCGGATATGGACAGTAAGCTGCTACAGGAGCGGTCAGACATGGATTATAAGGCCATGCTGGAGAAGGTCCGCTTGGAAGGACATATGTTAGAAGACCGTGCGATCTCACGGCCACCCCGACAACATGTCTTCAATTATTCTCCCCTTATAAGTATCTCGCACCGATTCTGCACGTATTCTATGATACAAACATCTTCAATTTGTGGCAACCTTATGTCGACGATTGTATGTAGGCTAAGCATCATGAGATGGCACAGTCGCCATTCACTCGAGACATTGCAATAGAGTCACCCGTTCAATGCCACATCACTCCACCCCAACAACATATCTTCAATTCTCCCCTTGTAAGTACCTCGGAACGATGCCATACCCAAGATATGGTATGACCTTTTAAAACTAGTGTCTAAACCCACTGTCGATGTTTCATACGCAGGATAAGAAACGTGTGATGGCAGAGTCCCCGGTCACACCACATGAAGGATACATTCCACATAACAAGGTGAGAAGGTTTGAGATGGAACAATCCCCAGTCACTCCACATGAAGGATACATTCCACAAAAGCAAGTAACAATGCCGCAATCTTGCTATGCACATAAAAAATTATGTTTGCCCCTTTACTCATTGAATGTATTAACTCTGATGTAAGATACTAGGTGCTGGTCATGGAATTTTTTGTTAGTAGGGATGATGAGATGTCACATGTCCCGAGAGCATACTTTGATGAACAGCCGGCAGAAGTCAGAATTTTTGAACCCGCCAAAGTGACCTACGATCTCATTATGAGTGAAATGAGAGATTCTTTTGGTTGCAAACTGGGAGCAGAACTGTACTACTTCTTACCCGGGTCTACGTGCAAGCTGCCAGAAGGAATGTTCTTGATTGCAGGACCAGATGATGTAGAAAAAATGCTTTCTGATCTGAATGGCAGCAAGACATGTCACTTGTACATTGTGTACAATAGAACTACGGGTTGTTATCCCGAGTATGACATTGATCCAGAGGTTCAAATTTTACATGTTACATGCATCTAGTTTATGGCTACAACTTTTTTGAGTTCTTCCTAATACAATTCCTATGGTTTTCTACAGGAAGTGAGAATCCAAGAAATGGAGGGTCTTGCTAGAGAGATGGTGGAGAAAGAACAAGAACAACTTCAGTTGTATGGTTACATTGATGTTTTAAAGAGAAAAAGATTGAAGCACATGGGTCGTCGCCAAGCCCGACGCAATCTCCAATGTCGCAACGCAAGAGGTCACTGGATTTTGGCAGTGCAGAAGACCATATGGAGTAGGCTCAATTGTTTTTCAACCAGTTTAAGCTTCAAACCAGGATTATTTTGTTGCAAAAATTTTTTTTTCTGTTTCACACTATGTTCGCAATTATGGTACAATTTATTCATAGACAGTTCTTTGAACAACAATGCATGTGTTTTATGATCAATCATACAGTTGTTTCTGAGTTGTTTGTGAGATGGCATTGCATCTAAAGAACTTTCCATCTATAAAACTTGTAAAAAATCATTTATGTTGTCTTTGTTCAAACTGTTTTTTCGTGCCTTTCATCTACACGTGTACATAATCATTATAGCCTACAAAACCATACAATGTCGAAAAACAATTTCCAGTTGGCATGGATGCTTGTCATGTTGGTACAAGGGTTTCGAAATTTTTTTGGGTCCATTTCAAGCATGCCGAAAAAATCCGTCTTCCCAGACGGAACATCCCCTGCTGCCCGAACGGCTAAGTTGAATGACACCAATTTTTTCCATCAAGCGCGCAAGCACACCCCCGTGGGCCACGTGAAATCTGAGCTAACCCCAAAACTTGCTGGTTTTGACGTCAAATAAGATAGAAATATCAAGGGAAGAAGATAGAAATAGCAAGCAAAACACAGATAACCAACGACATATCAAATAGATGGGTAGAAATCATAACATATTTCGGATAGATAAAGTTCACGATAGAACCAACGACATGATTTAATAGAAATATTTAAAAGATAAAAAACTTTCCCTAACATGCTAGGGCAAGACAAGCTGATGAGATCGGGCCTTCACCACCATCTTCACTGCACCTCCTCTCCAGTGCTCCTCTCCATCCCATCCTCGCCGATGTAGTAGGGGAGGGTGTGCATACCGTCGCGGGTGGGGAAGACGCAATCGAAGTTTGTGAAGATGTTATGGGTTGTGAATGCGATGAATTCGCATCCACACCAAAACACCTTGCCGAGGAGGTAGTACGCATCAAATCTGTTGGTGAAGGTGACGGTGAGCCCTATCGGCGGAGACCAGGAGTTTGGACGCACTTCATCCAGTCGGAACATCACCGGCGAGCCCGCCGGGAGGTGGGCGAAGCCCGCACGGAGGAACCACTGGTCAAAGCCCCTTGCACCCCTCCAGCGTGAGAACGCCCACACGCGAAGTGTGCTCTCCACGACGACACCGGCCGGATACTGTCTCTCCGGCACGGTTGGTGGGAGCCGGTAGGTGGGGCCGTTCTACTGCATCCTTGCGGCTCGCTCAGAGAGTGCTCTGGGTTTGGGGAAGAAGAGAAGGGTGGCGCAAATGGATGTGTGCAGAAGGTGAGGGCTGGTGGTTTAAATAGGGAAAGGGGAAGGGAAGGGAACCGACCGCGCTTACGTTCAAACTAGCCGCGTCGAAAAATCCATATGCCACTTTAATTCCCACGTTGAATAGATGCGGGTGGGTCAATAAAGTGTGAAACCAAGGCTTTAATTGCCACGTTGAATACATGCGGGTGGATCAAAAAAGTGTGAAACCAAGGTTTTAATTGCCACGTTGATGAAAACAAGGTTTTAATCGCCTCGCTCGCATGCATGCACGTCCTCCACCCGCGCATGCAAACCCACGTCGCCGCCCTTCCCATGCATTCAGGCCTCAGGCGCAGACAACGAGATGGCCCAACGGTCCATCCAGCGACCCAGCGGGTGAGGCTGGCGTGGGACGGCCCACCCGAATTAGGCCAAGCGAGCGTCGTGCCAGGCACGTCCCAGGGGTGCAGGGAGTTTAGTCCCACCTCGCCGAGCGAGGGGAGCTAGCACCGGTTTATATAGCGGGCTGAGCTTTCCCTCTCAAGTCCCTTTCTAAAGCGGGCAGCACATTGCCAAACCGTCTCCGTCCCTACCCTGTGGAGCCTACTTGCAACTTGTTTTCACAATCTGGCGGGCCTCTGCATCCTGGCCCAATAAATGATTGGGTTTCTAGTCGTATGCAGGCCGTTGAATTGTCAAAGCGGGCAAGTAGGGGGGCTTTTTTTGTCATATTTCATTTTTTGCATTTGTCACCATTTTTTCCATTGCAGCCTGTCCATGATGCTGCATTTTGGCAAGAACAAGCTAGAGTTGTACACACCCTGATTTAATGTTCAAAACATCGGTGTATACCTCAAGGGGACATTGTAAAATAATTGTTTTCAAAATTTTCTTTCATAGACATGTTGCACACATGATCTCTTCCACAAACAAAACTAGGTTTCCAAGGTTTTGTAATTTTTTTTTGATTTCTTTGAATTTATAATGCCCTCTAGACTGACTGCTGAAAACATCGGTCTATGCCTCAAGGGGCATTGTAAAATATTTTTTTTCAAAAATTTCTTTCATAGACATGTTTGGCACATGTGGGTCACCATGTACAAGAAAATTGGGGTGATTTGGAGGTGGTGGAAAAATTCACCTTTTTTCAAAAACTGGCTTAAGTTAGACCAAATGGTTCCTCCGGAATACGGGCATATTTTCGACCACCTACAAATCACCTCAATTTTGGCACACATGATCTCTTGCACAAACAATGCTAGGTTTCCAAGGTTTTGTATTTTTTTGAATTT
>NC_041386.1:706024037-706053898 GCF_002162155.2 Triticum dicoccoides | reverse complement strand
TGGAGGTGGTGGAAAAATTCACCTTTTTTCAAAAACTGGCTTAAGTTAGACCAAATGGTCCCTCCGGAATGCGGGCATTTTTTCGACCACCTCCAAATCACCTCAATTTTGGCACACATTATCTCTTGCACAAACAATGCTATGTTTCCAAGGTTTTGTATTTTTTTGAATTTATAATGCCCTCTAGACTAACTTCTGAAAACATCGGTCTATGCCTCAAGGGGGCATTGTAAAATAATTTTTTTCAAAAATTTCTTTCATAGACATGTTTGGCACATGTGGGTCACCATGTACAAGAAAATTGTCGTGATTTGGAGGAGGTGATTTGGGTGATTTGGAGGAGGTGGTGGGCAATGTCAGTTCAAAAACTCTAGAGATACTTCCTCAACCAATGATGCGACCCAAGGACCTTATGCAAAAACAAGGCACCTGCATCACTACAAGAAATATGTCAACTTATGACCACCACTATTGGTCACTGAAAGGTCACAAATTTCCATTTATGACCTTTTTGTGACCAAAAACAGAAGGTCAAAAGCTGGGCGTCGTAAACTGACTATAGCGACCTTTCTTCTGGAATGGTCAAAGACGTTTACGACCAAAATATTCCTACTGTGGCATTTTGGTCACTAGCAACCTCCCCCAGGCCACGTAGGCATCCAGCGTGGCAAGCTGATGTGGCACAACATTCAGGCCGGTCCAATTCGATTTTCTACATGGGCCGAGCCCAACAATTCAGCCTATTTCTGTTTTTTTTCATCAATTTTTGGTCAGGATCATGGGCCAAGCCCAATATGGCAGCCTTTTTTATTGTTGGGCCGCGGCCATTTTGGCTAAACAATTTCATTTCTTTTTTATTAAATGGGTCCACTAGTCAGATGGGTCCCAGTTGTCAGGTTCTGGTAACAGGTTTCAATTTGTCAGGTAAGTGGGTCCCATCTATCAGACTCATATTCTTCATATTTCAAGCAGTATTCAGATTCACAGAGACAAAAAACACACATAATACTTAAACAAGAGCAACCAGATCACATAATACAATACTTTACAAGCTCTATCCGTGCCAGTACAAAGGGCCATGTATAATACAATACTTTACAAGCTCTACAAGTGTAATATAGTACTACTTCACAAGCTCCTGGACTCGCTGGACTCTCTCATATTTCTATGCAACTTCAACAGGACAAAAACTTCGGTAGTCAGGGCTGGAACCATAGTTAGATGAACAACACGCCGGACTCGCTCGACGGCGATAGTCAGGGCTGAGACCAAACAAAACAGCAACATGGCTTCCTCTGTCATCCTGTTACATGAATCAGAAAAGAATGAGAAAAACTGGGGCAAATATATTATGAATAGACCATTCAAGAACAGACCATTCAACATTCAGCTAGTACCATGCTTTTTGTTGTCGAGCTAGTTAAAATGAGATAGTAGTTCATATAAGAAACACAGAAACAATATGAATATGCCTGGCACATATGCAGGTTGTGCAAAAAAACTGCACTACAACACATTGCACCTAAAACAAAATACCATTCTACTATCACGACCATACATTCAACTGGCAAGATCTAACAATACTCGTCAGCACACGCATACTAAACTTCACAAAGGCAGGAGAGAATAAAGGGAACCAAGGAAGATACCTGTGGATGATAGTGTCAACGATGATCTGGATTGAGTTAGCATTTATGAGGAAGTGGATGGTGTCCATGGTGTGCTTTAGATGCACACAGCCATGAGCTTCTTGCCGCTGTTGCATCCGTTCGCTCGATGATGGGTACCAATGCATCCAAGTAGAACAAAACCACCAACATTAACCCACAGCTTCAAGTACAAGCAAGTATATATCAAGTGACAGTGAAAACAAGTTGAGAAAAACACTGTAAATATCTATTTCATGTCATGCAGAATTAAAACCGAATAAACCTATGCATACGAAGGTGAAATATTACAAAGAAAGCACTCATCAGGTAGCATGCATACAAAGTCTCTGTGTTGGCAGTAGTAAATACTCTCTGTGTTAGCAGTAGTAAAACTCATGCAGTACCAAGTTAACAACTTTGAGTCAGAAAAGCTAGAAATGTCTCTTAAGAGAGACCAGAACTTAGAATTAAGGCACATATCATATTCTGAACAGCATCAGCACCATGGTAGTAACAATTAACATTAGTAGGACATCAATGGGGCACAACTTAGTTAACTGCAGACGGATGGACACACAATTACCTTCTCGAGGCAGGGGCGAGCGTCCTTGAAGTCGAGGAAGATGAGCGTGAGGGCGGCGCTAATGGCACTCCAGGACATGTTGAGGCCGAGCAGCAGCGGCACAAGCATGCCCAAGATGATGGTGTACATGCCGAAGGTGATTTTCTCCCCAGATTCAATGCATGGAACAGCTCCCTTCCGTTCCCAACAGCAGCAAGGTACTGGTGCTACTGCCATGCAAAGAAAAATCTTGTAAGCATGATAGAAGGTTGGGATGGCAGGAAGTGAAAATCCTGTCTAACAACATGAGCAGAGCACTAGTTATAAGCATGATAGAAGGCTGGGTGAAGAATATACGAAACTGAACCAATCAATTCAATTCAAAGGGTGTATCTTGTGTAAATGATGCTAGCAATCTCAGTTTCATGCATATATATTATATATAGTAGAAATTTTATTAGATGATCCTAACTCCATATTTAACACATATTCATTCCTGAAAATACTCAACAGAGAGTATTCCCTGCCACAAGCAGCAAGATGAGCGGGGTTTGGGCGAGATCCAGCGAGGTGCAGGGCTGCTCGTTGGGTAACTAGTACCTGGATGTATGGAGTGAGGAGGGAGAGCTGCAGCATACTAATCTTGGGCGTGAAGAGTGGAAACTACCATATATTGCCCAAGAATTGAACCCAGCTTTGACATGCATGCTGCAATTCGACTCCATTGGTTGTCACAGAGATAAGATGAAAATCAACATTTTTTTGTTTGCCACTTATGGACGAAGCTACTAATCAGGATTAATTGCAGACAGTAGTAGTAGTTGTGGCATAGCAGTATATATATTAATTTGACTAAATTGAACCAACACCACAAGTCTGCATACAATGAAGTTACTAGGTAGGGATCATATAACATGAGGCAGATGGATGATTAGCAAACATGCTGGGCAGCCAAGAAATGAACAGCATATAAAACACTCCTACTACTGTAGTAGTTAAGATGATGAGACAAAGGACAACAGAAGTTAAGATGATGAGACAAAGGACAGCAGCATGCAGAGTTCCTGATGCACCGGAGTGGCCCAACTCGGTTGCACCACACTGAGGCACTGTTGTTCCATCGAGCTCGACCATGTGCAGGCTTCATCATCGCCGTGGAGGTCCCGGTGGTCGTCCTGGTCCATGGAGTGTGAATCTTATTATTTCATTTCAGAGAACGTTAAACACAAATGGCATGTATATGGATCACTGTGGACAAGCAAACTTCGCTAATAAATATGAACAAGGCCTACTATAGCATAGCAGGTAAGGAGTTAGATTAACTCAAGTATTGGTGACTAATAGGCCTATTATTTCATTTTAGAGAAAGCCTGAAACACAAATGGCATGCATATAGATACCAAGGACAAGCAAACTTAGCTAATAAATATGAACAAGGTCTACTATAGCATAGCAGGCAAGTATTGGTGACAAATAGACCTATATTAAGAGTAAACAGAACTAGCTCGGAAAACAACTCTATATTAAGAGTATCATGTGTGAATGTGATACAGTAAAAAATTGCATGCTATGTACATCAAGTTAAAAGGCACAAGTTATATAGTAGCCTAAAGCAGAGCAAATGTACAGCAAGTTGATAAAAGAATGCCCAGTCATGGCATTTGATTTCATAAGAGAAGAATGTGTAAGGTCCAATGTTGTGTACACTTTGTAATTCTATAATAATTTGTAGTGCACTGTGGCTAGAAGCCAGAGTACACTTGAAGCTACGAACTATGCAACAAGCCTGAAACTCCAACAACAAGAAGCGAAGTTGAGTTCCTAGCCAGCATTTGCCTCTCAAAAATTTATATAAAGTGAAAATTCCCAGCAGGGTAGATAGTGATCAACTTGCTGTACAACAAGTGCAGAGCAGCTACACAAGAAAAATACAAGCCCACTGATACTAGTTGTGCACTTGTTTCTTTCGTTCACCACTGATCTGGTCTGTAGTGAAAGCGAAAGCACGACCAAAAGAAGTTTAAAAATGTTATTAGTTGTAAGAGAATAGAGTATTGTGTCATTCCCGCCGTTTTGACCGCGTTTTGAAACGGGCATAAAAATTCAAAAAAAATTAAAAAATTCGAAAACCTTCGCATTGTGTCATTATATGTGGCCAAGTTCCCAGGAAAAATAACAAACTTGTAATACGGCAATTATTTTAAAAAAGTGTTCTCAGAAACGAGCTATCACGTGTGGAGATCAATGGCTTTCAAGCCAAATGATCAATCTTATGGCCACATCCATGGCACAGTTTGTTCAAATGATCTCATATTGTGCACAAGGGTGCATATTGGAATGGCAAACAATGTTGCCTAAGGGAGTTTTCATTTTTTTTGGACGAAAAAACCATTTTCCATTTTTCGAGTGCCCAACAGGAGGTTTTTTTGTGAAGGACCTCCCAAATAATTGTTGCCAAATTGGACCAAAACATTTTTCTAAAATACTAGGCCATATTTAATGCACAATTGACAAAATGGTTGGGTGAAAAAAGTTTTGATCCACCTCTGATGAAAAAGACAAATTGTCGTCGATTCAGCTGGAAATGGGTCAAATTTGAACTGCAGCTGCCTCATAGTTTGCTCTTTATTTTTTCCAAAAATCATTTCTAGGTACATAAGTATCTATTTAATCATAGAAACACCAAAAAAATTCCAAGATTCAACCACTAGCTAGGAACGGTCAAGCCCGCCGTTTTGACCGCAGTTTCAAACGGACATAAAAAATTCAAAAAAAATCAAAAAATTGGAAAACCTTCGCATTGTGTCATTATATGTGACCAAGTTGCCAGGAAAAATAATAAACTTGTAATACGGTAATTATTTTAAAAAAATGTTCTCAGAAATGAGCTATCAAGTGTGAAGATTCATGGCTTTCAAGCCAAATGATCAATCTTATGGCCACATTCATGGCATAGTTTGTTCAAATGATCTCATATTGTGCACAAGGGTGAATATTGGAATAGCAAACAATGTTGCCTAAGGAAGTTTTCATTTTTGTTGGACGAAAAAACCATTTTCCATTTTTCGAGTGCCCGAAAGAAGGTTTTTTTGTGAAGGAACTACCAAATAATTGTTGCAAAATTGGACCAAATCATTTTTATAAAATACTAGGTCATATTTAATGCACAATTGACAAAATGGTCTGGTGTAAAAAATTTTGATCCACCTCTCGTGAAAAAGACAAATTTCTGCCGATTCAGTTGGAAGCGGGTCAAATTTGAACTGCAGCTGCCTCATAGTTTGCTATTTATTTTTTCCAAAAATCATTTCTAGTTACATAAGGACCTATTTAATCATAAATACATGGTTTGGTGGCGATACATCGAGGTTTGGGCGGTGGCCGAGGGCCCTAACTCTAGAGCGCATAAACTCGCATGCCCGCCGCGTGGTCACCGCGTGACCGTGGCGTTGCCATGTGTTCTGGGCGGCCTAGGCATGTCTAGTGGGTTGGGCACTCCCCAGGTTGGTGCTAGGAAGAAAATTACAACATAAGATTCTCACAAGGAGACCAATCGATGCTCAAACATGAATTAGCAGCCAAGTGTTTGATTAGCGATACGTGAAATGTACATGGCTAATGGGCGTGAGTTTTGGCTGAGGATGATCAGTTACTAAGAAGACCGTTTTCACAAAAAATTTCAGCTCAAAAGGAGGAGCCTAGGTGGTACTTGCTTTGCAAACCATCACACTGGACATAAATACGAATGTTGAAGCTCGGCTCAAAATAATGAATGGATTGAGCTGGCATTTGGTGGAGGATGGTTATTTGGGCATAGGAAAGCATTGTAGAAAATGGATACTATTTGGACATGCCAAAGTGGTACTTCCTTCACAAACTGTTACTCTGAACAGAATAGGAAAATGAATATTTTTGAATTATTTTTGAACCAGGCAAGGAAGGTTTTTACATATTTGACGAAGATATGACCCAAAGAATTTATGAGATTTTTTTGGGAATTTTGGGAATGACAGAAATATAGGTTGCTTCACAACCTAGGGCAAAAACTGCCACATGGACATGACACATAGGCAAAACTGATGAGGTGGCGCCTAGTCATAGCAACCCACCACAATTTACAAGGCTATGACCATCTATATTGGTCGTTAACAACTAGAAATAAGGCAGCGGACTAGCACTGTTAGCTTTATGACCATTTCATGTAAGGAAATTATGACCTTTCTGACCAAAATGGTCGCAATGGTTTAGGGCTTGGAGCCCCTCAAACAACTTTTGACCAATTGGTCTCAAATGGTCATAAATCTATGACCAATTCTTCCAGGGTCACTGACAGAAGGTCATAAGTTGACATATTTCTTGTAGTGCATGCAAGAGTCGGGGACTTGCATGTGAATAGTGATTCATCAAGGCCTTGACAGCTGCTGGCACAGCGGCTGCCGCCCGATTTGCATGCAGCGAAGATGAAGGTGCATGGAGGTTTCTCAAATATTTCCATGCACACCCTATTGGGCCCCGCTTATTTAAAAATACGTCAGTCATTAATGATCTCTAAATGAAGAATATGCATGATGATTATGAATATGCATGACAACCATAGTAAGGGGGAAGAATCATATTCATCCTACAATGAGGACCAACGCTTGCTAAAATCACCTCGATGAAGGTATTTAAGCAGGTAAAGGAGCTGGTCGAGGGGCGAGGTGGGACTATTTTTAGTTACATGAGAACAACGCGCGAGATCGTACGCGACGTGGGCCGTCCGGAGCTGCAACCTCGGATGGGCCGGTGTTTGGGTCGACGTAGGAAAACGGCCTGCCATGCATGAGCCATGCAGACCGTGGGATCGCGTGGGAGATCCGTCTGGCGGCCGTGCGTGCGTGCAGGAATACATCACAAAAATTATTCTACTCGAAAATAACAAGTGCTCCATGCTAGCCCTTATTCCTGTTCGAAGTACATCATCATTCTTAAAGTTGGACATCAAATGATACACACAGAAAATGAAAACGAAAGATGTCGAACTAATACAGTAACATGGCAGTACAACCGCACTTCACTAAATTACTGTCACGATGAAATAGAATGTAAAGACCACGTCACACAAAGCTGAATGGCACACGACTTTCTCTGGCTCATCGTCAGTTCATGCTGTATGTAGACATCACAGTTCAGCCTCGAGGTCCTACACAGAAGAATAGAATAAATCACATGGACATCAATTATGAGTAAAACACATGCAAAAATTAAATATGAACATATTTCGTACCTCTAGCAATTTAGCGCATTTACGTCGATTGTGACCAGGATTCTTGCAATAGCCACATATATTCTGTGATCTTGACTTCTTTGTCTTTGCCTGCAGCCTGTTCTTTGGTGCTCCTCGGCCTGGCACATGCACGGGATCTAGAACCTTATCAACTTTCTCCGAGTGCGGCATCAACGGGCCAAACCTAATGCTTTTATGCTGAGCATTAGATGACTCCTTGCTGTCAGCCTTTTCAAAACTTGATTGCTTGCCATGATGTTGTGCTTGCAAAAGCATATTTAGACGGTGATAGTCCTCATCAGAGTGGCATGCCTTGAAACTTGCGGCATGACTACAATTCCGCAACTTGCGGTACCTCTGCAGGCTTACCGAATAGTCATACATCTGGTTTTTTCTGGTAGGTGTGTATGCACATTTTGCATTCATAGTCCACCTAGTGGGAACGCAACAACTGGGCAGAATTGTTTGTTTTAAAATCCCCAATATGTAAAAAATGTGGGAACATGGTGTGCCTGCGCATTCCAGCTTACGGCAAGAACAACTCACCCTGTGCAAAAGACCTCCTTGCTCTTCAATGCGCACTCCAAACTTTTTATCCATTCTTTCCTGCTTCGACACAACATAAGTGGAATCTTCTGATCCATCTAGTATCTCTCTGATCTGACATTTGCTGACAACATCTATGCTCCATAAGACCATCTTAAATACACTAGGTGTGAAAACTGTTGCGGCGTGTTTCTCAAGCGGCGAAGTATTTTCCTCTGTAAATGGAACAGACTGCAAGGCTTCGACGTCTTGGAGAGCTTCGTTAATCCGTCGCGACGCAAGGCAACGCTCATAGTGCTCTAGCATTTCAAACAACGACATGTTACCCTCAAGAAGCATATGTAGCACAGAGTTCAAGCGCTCACTCCTCTGATTGCTGCTCAATCCTAGGAAACAACACCCCTCATGATATGGAGCACACCACAACTTTCTCATCTGATACATCTGATGCAGCCAAGACTCCTTACTGGTTACTTTATTCCGTTGTAAGAATTGTATCCATTCTATCTCATGCTCTTCAATGGAAGAAGTATCATAAATGAAAGATCTGAATTCCTCCTTTCTGTCGTCATCATGCAGATGGTGTACAATGTTCTGCTGAATGTGCCATATGATGGGGAACGTAGCAGAAATTCAAAATTTCCCTACGTGTCACCAAGATCTTTCTATGGAGAAACCAGCAACGAGGGGAAGGAGAGTGCATCTACATACCCTTGTAGATCGCTAAGCGGAAGCGTTCAAGAGAACGGGGTTGAAGGAGTCGTACTCGTCGTGATCCAAATCACCGGAGATCCTAGTGCCGAACGGACGGCACCTCCGCGTTCAACACACGTATAGCCCGGTGACGTCTCCCACGCCTTGATCCAGCAAGGAGAGAGGGAGAGGTTGGGGAAGACTCCGTCCAGCAACAGCACAACGGCGTGGTGGTGGTGGAGGAGCATGGCAATCCTGCAGGGCTTCGCCAAGCACCACGGGAGAGGAGGACTTGGGAGAGGGGGAGGGCTGCGCCAGAACTTGGGTGCGGCTGCGCTCCCACCCCCCCCCCATATATATAGGGGCAAGGGAGAGGGGGGCCGGCCACCTCAGATCCAATCTGAGGAGGGGCGGCGGCCAGGGGGGTTGCCTTGCCCCCCAAGGCAAGGGGGGGCGCCCCCCTTTAGGGTTTCCCCCAAACCCTAGGCGCCTTGGGCCCTGGTGGGGGGGCGCACCAGCCCACCTGGGGCTGGTCCCCTTCCACACTTGGCCCATGCAGCCCTCTGGGGCCGGTGGCCCCACTTGGTGGACCCCCGGAACCCTCCTGGTGGTCCCGGTACATTACCGATAGCACCTGAAACTTTTCCGGTGACCAAAACAGGACTTCCCGTATATAAATCTTTACCTCCGGACCATTTCGGAACTCCTCGTGACGTCCGGGATCTCATCCCGAACTCCGAACAACATTCGGTAACCACATACAAACTTCCTTTATAACCCTAGCGTCATCGAAACTTAAGTGTGTAGACCCTACGGGTTCGGGAACCATGCAGACATGACCGAGACGTTCTCCGGTCAATAACCAACAGCGGGATCTGGATACCCATGTTGGCTCCCACATGTTCCACGATGATCTCATCGGATGAACCACGATGTCAAGGACTCAATCAATCCTGTATACAATTCCCTTTGTCTAGCGGTATTGTACTTGCCCGAGATTAGATCGTCGGTATGCCGATACCTTGTTCAATCTCGTTACCGGCAAGTCTCTTTACTCCTTCCGTAACACATCATCCCGTGATCAACCCCTTGGTCACACTGTGCACATTATGATGATTTCCTACCGAGTGGGCCCAGAGATACCTCTCCGTCAACCGGAGTGACAAATCCCAGTCTCGATTCGTGCCAACCCAACAGACACTTTCGGAGATACCCGTAGTGCACCTTTATAGCCACCCAGTTACGTTGTGACGTTTGGTACACCCAAAGCACTCCTACAGTATCCGGGAGTTGCACAATCTCATGGTCTAAGGAAATGATACTTGACATTAGAAAAGCATTAGCATACGAACTATGACCTTTGTGCTAGGCTTAGGATTGGGTCTTGTCCATCACATCATTCTCCTAATGATGTGATCCCGTTATCAACGACATCCAATGTCCATGGTCAGGAAACCGTAACCATCTATTGATCAACGAGCTAGTCAACTATAGGCTTACTAGGGACATGGTGTTGTCTATGTACCCACACATGTATCTGAGTTTCCTATCAATACAATTATAGCATGGATAATAAATGATTATCATGAACAAGGAAATATAATAATAATAACTAATTTATTATTGCCTCTAAGGCATATTTCCAACACCATATACATAGTCTATGGTTTGAGTCTGGCCAGACCACCCTGATTGCTCTCTGCATTGCAAGTGAAGGAAATATGCCCTAGAGGCAATAATAAAGTTATTATTTATTTCCTTATAATCATGATAAATGTTTATTATTCATGCTAGAATTGTATTTTCCGGAAACATAATACATGTGTGAATACATAGACAAACAGAGTGTCACTAGTATGCCTCTACTTGACTAGCTCGTTAATCAAAGATGGTTATGTTTCCTAACCATGAACAATGAGTTGTTATTTGATTAACGAGGTCACATCATTAGTAGAATGATCTGATTGACATGACCCATTCCATTAGCTTAGCACCTGATCGTTTAGTATGTTGCTATTGCTTTCTTCATGACTTATACATGTTCCTACGACTATGAGATTATGCAACTCCCGTTTACCGGAGGAACACTTTGGGTACTACCAAACGTCACAACCTAAATGGGTGATTATAAAGGAGTACTACAGGTGTCTCCAATGGTCGATGTTGGGTTGGCGTATTTCGAGATTAGGATTTGTCACTCCGATTGTCGGAGAGGTATCTCTGGGCCCTCTCGGTAATACACATCACATAAGCCTTGCAAGCATTACAACTAATATGTTAGTTGTGAGATGATGTATTACGGAACGAGTAAAGAGACTTGCCGTTAAACGAGATTGAACTAGGTATTGGATACCGACGATCGAATCTCGGGCAAGTAACATACCGATGACAAAGGGAACAACGTATGTTGTTATGCGGTCTGACCGATAAAGATCTTCGTAGAATATGTAGGAGCCAATATGGGCATCCAGGTCCCGCTATTGGTTATTGACCAGAGACATGTCTCGGTCATGTCTACATTGTTCTCGAACCCGTAGGGTCCGCACGCTTAAGGTTACGATGACAGTTATATTATGAGTTTATGCATTTTGATGTACCGAAGGTTGTTCGGAGTCCCGGATGTGATCACGGACATGACGAGGAGTCTCGAAATGGTCGAGACGTAAAGATTGATATATTGGAAGCCTATGTTTGGACATCGGAAGTGTTCCGGGTGAAATCGGGATTTTACCGGGTTACCGGGAGGTTACCGGAACCCCCCGGGAACCACATGGGCCTTCATGGGCCTTAGTGGAAAGGGGAAAGGGGCAGCCCAAGGGGGCTGCGCGCCTCCCCCCTTCCCCTAGTCCTATTAGGACTAGGAGAGGTGGCCGGCCACCCCTCTCCCTCTTTCCCCCTTGGGAATCCTAGTTGGAATAGGATTGGAGGGGAGTCCTACTCCCGGTAGGAGTAGGACTCCTCCTACGCCTCCTCCTCCTGGCCGGCGCACCCTCCCCCCTTGGCTCCTTTATATACTGAGGCAGGGGCACCTCTAAACACACAAGTTGACACAAGTTGATCCACGTGATCGATTCCTTAGCCGTGTGCGGTGCCCCCTGCCACCATATTCCTCGATAATACTGTAGCGGAGTTTAGGCGAAGCCCTGCTGCTGTAGTTCATCAAGATCGTCACCACGCCGTCGTGCTGACGAAACTCTTCCCCGACACTTTGCTGGATCGGAGTCCGGGGATCGTCATCGAGCTGAACGTGTGCTCGAACTCGGAGGTGCCGTAGTTTCGGTGCTTGATCGGTTGGATCGTGAAGACGTACGACTACTTCCTCTACGTCGTGTCATTGCTTCCGCAGTCGGTCTGCGTTGGGTACGTAGACAACACTCTCCTCTCGTTGCTATGCATCACATGATCCTGTGTGCGCGTAGGAAAAATTTTGAAATTTCGGCGAAACCCAACAGTGGCATCCGAGCCTAGGTTAATGATGTTGATGTTATATGCACGAGTAGAACACAAGTGAGTTGTGGACGATACAAGTCATACTGCCTACCAGCATGTCATATTTTGGTTCAGCGGTATTGTTGGACGAGACGACCCGGACCAACCTTACGCGTACGCTTACGCGAGACCGGTTCCCTCGACGTGCTTTGCACAGAGATGGCTTGCGGGCGACTGCCTCTCCAACTTTAGTTGAACCAAGTATGGCTACGCCCGGTCCTTGCGAAGGTTAAAACGGAGTCTATTTGACAAACTATCGTTGTGGTTTTGATGCGTAGGTGAGATTGGTTCTTACTTAAGCCCGTAGCAGCCACGTAAAACATGCAACAACAAAGTAGAGGACGTCTAACTTGTTTTTGCAGGGCATGCTGTGATGTGATATGGTCAAAGCATGATGCTGAATTTTATTGTATGAGATGATCATGTTTTGTAACCGAGTTATCGGCAACTGGCAGGAGCCATATGGTTGTCGCTTTATTGTATGCAATGCAATCGCGATGTAATGCTTTACTTTATTACTAAACGGTAGTGATAGTCGTGGAAGCATAAGATTGGCGAGACGACAACGATGCTACGATGGAGATCAAGGTGTCGCGCCGGTGACGATGGTGATCATGATGGTGCTTCGGAGATGGAGATCACAAGCACAAGATAATGATGGCCATATCATATCACTTATATTGATTGCATGTGATGTTTATCTTTTTATGCATCTTATCTTGCTTTGATTGACGGTAGCATTATAAGATGATCTCTCACTAAATTATCAAGAAGTGTTCTCCCTGAGTATGCACCGTTGCAAAAGTTCTTCGTGCTGAGACACCACGTGATGATCGGGTGTGATAGGCTCTACGTTCAAATACAACGGGTGCAAAACAGTTGCGCACGTAGAATACTCAGGTTAAACTTGACGAGCCTAGCATATGCAGATATGGCCTCGGAACACGGAGACCGAAAGGTCGAGCGTGAATCATATAGTAGATATGATCAACATAATGATGTTCACCGATGAAACTACTCCATCTCACGTGATGATCGGATATGGTTTAGTTGATTTGGATCACGTGATCACTTAGAGGATTAGAGGGATGTCTATCTAAGTGGGAGTTCTTTAATAATATGATTAATTGAACTTAAAATTTATCATGAACTTAGTCCCTGATAGTATCTTGCTTGTTTATGTTGATTGTAGATAGATGGCTCGTGCTGTTGTTCCGTTAAATTTTAATGCGTTCCTTGAGAAAGCAAAGTTGAAAGTTGATGGTAGCAATTACACGGACTGGGTCCGTAACTTGAGGATTATCCTCATTGCTGCACAGAAGAATTACGTCCTGGAAGCACCGCTGGGTGCCAGGCCTGCTGCTGGAGCAACGCCAGATGTTATGAACGTCTGGCAGAGCAAAGCTGATGACTACTCGATAGTTCAGTGTGCCATGCTTTACGGCTTAGAATCGGGACTTCAACGACGTTTTGAACGTCATGGAGCATATGAGATGTTCCAGGAGTTGAAGTTAATATTTCAAGCAAATGCCCGGATTGAGAGATATGAAGTCTCCAATAAGTTCTATAGCTGCAAGATGGAAGAGAACAGTTCTGTCAGTGAGCATATACTCAAAATGTCTGGGTATAATAATCACTTGATTCAATTGGGAGTTAATCTTCCGGATGATTGCGTCATTGACAGAATTCTCCAATCACTGCCACCAAGCTACAAGAGCTTACTATAATATGCAAGGGATGAACAAGACTATTCCCGAGCTCTTCGCAATGCTGAAAGCTGTGGAGGTAGAAATCAAGAAGGAGCATCAAGTGTTGATGGTTAACAAGACCACTAGTTTCAAGAAAAAGGGCAAAGGGAAGAAAAAGGGGAACTTCAAAAAGGAACGGCAAGCAAGTTGCTGCTCAAGAGAAGAAACCCAAGTCTAGACCTAAGCCTGAAACTGAGTGCTTCTACTGCAAGCAGACTGGTCACTGGAAGCGGAACTGCCCCAAGTATTTGGCGGATAAGAAGGATGGCAAGGTGAACAAAGGTATATGTGATATACATGTTATTGATGTGTACCTTACCAATGCTCGCAGTAGCACCTGGGTATTTGATACTGGTTCTGTTGCTAATATTTGCAACTCGAAACAGGGACTACAGAATAAGCGGGCACTGGCAAAGGACGAGGTGACGATGCGCGTGGGAAACGGTTCCAAAGTCGATGTGATCGCGGTCGGCACGCTACCTCTACATCTACCTTCGGGATTAATATTAGACCTAAATAATTGTTATTTGGTGCCAGCGTTGAGCATGAACATTATATCTGGATCTTGTTTAATGCGAGACGGTTATTCATTTAAATCAGAGAATAATGGTTGTTCTATTTATATGAGTAATATCTTTTATGGTCATGCACCCTTGAAGAGTGGTCTATTCTTACTAAATCTCGATAGTAGTAATACACATATTCATAATGTTGAAACCAAAAGATACAGAGTTGATAATGGAAGTGCAACTTATTTGTGGCACTGTCGTTTAGGTCATATCGGTGTAAAACGCATGAAGAAACTCCATACTAATGGACTTTTGGAACCACTTGATTATGAATCACTTGGTACTTGCGAACCGTGCCTCATGGGCAAGATGACTAAAACACCGTTCTCCGGTACTATGGAGAGAGCAACAGATTTGTTGGAAATCATACATATCGATGTATGTGGTCCGATGAATATTGAGGCTCGTGGCGGATATCGTTATTTTCTCACCTTCACAGATGATTTGAGCAGATATGGATATATCTACTTAATGAAGCATAAGTCTGAAACATTTGAAAAGTTCAAAGAATTTCAGAGTGAAGTTGAAAATCATCGTAACAAGAAAATAAAGTTTCTACGATCTGGTCGTGGAGGAGAATATTTGAGTTACGAGTTTGGTGTACATTTGAAAAACTGTGGAATAGTTTCGCAACTCACGCCCCCCGGAACACCACAGCGTAATGGTGTGTCCGAACGTCGTAATCGTACTTTACTAGATATGGTGCGATCTATGATGTCTCTTACAGATTTACCGCTATCATTTTGGGGATATGCTTTAGAGACGGCCGCATTCACGTTAAATAGGGCACCATCAAAATCCGTTGAGACGACGCCTTATGAACTATGGTTTGGCAAGAAACCAAAGTTGTCGTTTCTTAAAGTTTGGGGCTGCGATGCTTATGTGAAAAAGCTTCAACCTGATAAGCTCGAACCCAAATCGGAGAAATGTGTATTCATAGGATACCCAAAGGAAACTGTTGGGTACACCTTCTATCACAGATCCGAAGGCAAAACATTCGTTGCTAAGAATGGATCATTTCTAGAGAAGGAGTTTCTCTCGAAAGAAGTGAGTGGGAGGAAAGTAGAACTTGACGAGGTAATTGTACCTGCTCCCTTACTGGAGAGTAGTTCATCACAGAAAACTGTTTCAGTGACACCTACACCGGTTAGTGAGGAAGCCAATGATAATGATCATGAAACTTCAGATCAAGATACTACTGAACCACGTAGATCAACCAGAGTAAGATCCGCGCCAGAGTGGTACGGAAATCCTGTTCTGGAAGTCATGCTACTAGATCATGATGAACCTACGAACTATGAAGAAGCGATGGTGAGCCCAGATTCCGCAAAGTGGCTTGAAGCCATGAAATCTGAGATGGGATCCATGTATGAGAACAAAGTATGGACTTTGGTTGACTTGCCCGATGATCGGCAAGCGATTGAGAATAAATGGATCTTTAAGAAGAAGACTGACGCTGATGGTAATGTTACTGTCTACAAAGCTCGACTTGTCGCAAAAGGTTTTCGGCAAGTTCAAGGAATTGACTACGATGAGACCTTCTCACCCGTAGCGATGCTTAAGTCCGTCCGAATCATGTTAGCAATTGCCGCATTTTATGATTATGAAATTTGGCAAATGGATGTCAAAACTGCATTCCTGAATGGATTCCTGGAAGAAGAGTTGTATATGATGCAACCAGAAGGTTTTGTCGATCCAAAGGGAGCTAACAAAGTGTGCAAGCTCCAGCGATCCATTTATGGACTGGTGCAAGCCTCTCGGAGTTGGAATAAACGTTTTGATAGTGTGATCAAAGCATTTTGGTTTTATACAGACTTTTGGAGAAGCCTGTATTTACAAGAAAGTGAGTGGGAGCTCTGTAGCATTTCTGATATTATATGTGGATGACATATTACTGATTGGAAATGATATAGAATTTCTGGATAGCATAAAGGGATACTTGAATAAAAGTTTTTCAATGAAAGACCTCGGTGAAGCTGCTTACATATTAGGCATTAAGATCTATAGAGACAGATCAAGACGCTTAATTGGACTTTCACAAAGCACATACCTTGACAAAATTTTGAAGAAATTCAAAATGGATCAAGCAAAGAAAGGGTTCTTGCCTGTGTTACAAGGTGTGAAATTGAGTAAGACTCAATGCCCGACCACTGCAGATGATAGAGAGAATATGAAAGATGTTCCCTATGCATCAGCCATAGGCTCTATCATGTATGCAATGCTGTGTACCAGACCTGATGTGTGCCTTGCTATAAGTTTAGCAGGGAGGTACCAAAGTAATCCAGGAATGGATCACTGGACAGCGGTCAAGAACATCCTGAAATACCTGAAAAGGACTAAGGATATGTTTCTCGTATATGGAAGTGACAAAGAGCTCATCGTAAAAGGTTACGTTGATGCAAGCTTTGACACTGATCCGGACGATTCTAAATCGCAAACCGGATACGTGTTTACATTAAACGGTGGAGCTGTCAGTTGGTGCAGTTCTAAACAAAGCGTCGTAGCGGGATCTACATGTGAAGCGGAATACATAGCTGCTTCGGAAGCAGCAAATGAAGGAGTCTGGATGTAGGAGTTCATATCCGATCTAGGTGTCATACCTAGTGCATCGGGTCCAATGAAAATCTTTTGTGACAATACTGGTGCAATTGCCATGGCAAAGGAATCCAGATTTCACAAAAGGACCAAACACATCAAGAGACGCTTCAACTCCATCCGGGATCTAGTCCAGGTGGGAGACATAGAGATTTGCAAGATACATACGGATCTGAATATTGCAGACCCGTTGACTAAGCCTCTTCCACGAGCAAAACATGATCAGCACCAAAGCTCCATGGGTGTTAGATTCATTACAGTGTAATCTAGATTATTGACTCTAGTGCAAGTGGGAGACTGAAGGAAATATGCCCTAGAGGCAATAATAAAGTTATTATTTATTTCCTTATAATCATGATAAATGTTTATTATTCATGCTAGAATTGTATTTTCCGGAAACATAATACATGTGTGAATACATAGACAAACAGAGTGTCACTAGTATGCCTCTACTTGACTAGCTCGTTAATCAAAGATGGTTATGTTTCCTAACCATGAACAATGAGTTGTTTGATTAACGAGGTCACATCATTAGTAGAATGATCTGATTGACATGACTCATTCCATTAGCTTAGCACCTGATCGTTTAGTATGTTGCTATTGCTTTCTTCATGACTTATACATGTTCCTACGACTATGAGATTATGCAACTCCCGTTTACCGGAGGAACACTTTGGGTACTACCAAACGTCACAACGTAAATGGGTGATTATAAAGGAGTACTACAGGTGTCTCCAATGGTCGATGTTGGGTTGGCGTATTTCGAGATTAGGATTTGTCACTCCGATTGTCGGAGAGGTATCTCTGGGCCCTCTCGGTAATACACATCACATAAGCCTTGCAAGCATTACAACTAATATGTTAGTTGTGAGATGATGTATTACGGAACGAGTAAAGAGACTTGCCGTTAACGAGATTGAACTAGGTATTGGATACCGACGATCGAATCTCGGGCAAGTAAAATACCGATGACAAAGGGAACAACGTATGTTGTTATGCGGTCTGACCGATAAAGATCTTCGTAGAATATGTAGGAGCCAATATGGGCATCCAGGTCCCGCTATTGGTTATTGACCAGAGACATGTCTCGGTCATGTCTACATTGTTCTCGAACCCGTAGGGTCCGCACGCTTAAGGTTACGATGACAGTTATATTATGAGTTTATGCATTTTGATGTACCGAAGGTTGTTCGGAGTCCCGGATGTGATCACGGACATGACGAGGAGTCTCAAAATGGTCGAGACGTAAAGATTGATATATTGGAAGCCTATGTTTGGACATCGGAAGTGTTCCGGGTGAAATCGGGATTTTACCGGGTTACCGGGAGGTTACCGGAACCCCCCGGGAACCACATGGGCCTTCATGGGCCTTAGTGGAAAGGAGAAAGGGGCAGCCCAAGGGGGCTGCGCGCCTCCCCCCTTCCCCTAGTCCTATTAGGACTAGGAGAGGTGGCCGGCCACCCCTCTCCCTCTTTCCCCCTTGGGAATCCTAGTTGGAATAGGATTGGAGGGGAGTCCTACTCCCGGTAGGAGTAGGACTCCTCCTACGCCTCCTCCTCCTGGCCGGCGCACCCTCCCCCCTTGGCTCCTTTATATACTGAGGCAGGGGCACCTCTAAACACACAAGTTGACACAAGTTGATCCACGTGATCGATTCCTTAGCCGTGTGCGGTGCCCCCTGCCACCATATTCCTCGATAATACTGTAGCGGAGTTTAGGCGAAGCCCTGCTGCTGTAGTTCATCAAGATCGTCACCACGCCGTCGTGCTGACGAAACTCTTCCCCGACACTTTGCTGGATCGGAGTCCGGGGATCGTCATCGAGCTGAACGTGTGCTCGAACTCGGAGGTGCCGTAGTTTCGGTGCTTGATCGGTTGGATCGTGAAGACGTACGACTACTTCCTCTACGTCGTGTCATTGCTTCCGCAGTCGGTCTGCGTTGGGTACGTAGACAACACTCTCCTCTCGTTGCTATGCATCACATGATCCTGTGTGCGCGTAGGAAAATTTTTGAAATTTCGGCGAAACCCAACAGCAAGGTCCTCATCTGTGATCACAGATATCAGATGCTTCTGTGCCATGCAATCAGAAAAGGTCCGCAACATCCACTCGTATGCCTGGCTTGTTTCATGAGAAATTATACCATAGCCAAAAATGACAGTGCTCCGGTGGTGATTCAACCCGACAAACGGCACGAATAGCAGATTGTATTTGTTGGTTTTGTATGTGCTATCGAAACAATGACGTCTCCCAAAGCCTCGTAGTCAAGTAGCGATTGACTATCAGCCCAGAACAGTCCCTTCAGATGGCCATGCTCGTCTACCAAGTACTTGAAGAAAAAATCCACATCTCGCTCTCGCCTCGCCATCATGTGCATGATCACCGTATTAGCATCACCAGCGCTGATTGTCTCCTGCTTATTAGCATGGCAGAAATTATAAATGTCCCTCTTTATGCATCCAACTTTATCAAATCCACCGTATTGAAAGCACAAAATATCCATAATACGGTATTTGCGGATCCCACATTTTTCCATGTCCGCAATGTCCGCTTTCTGCTCATCGCTAATTCATCTGTGCGAACGCAGCAGACAAGAAATATCCCGTGGGGCTAGAGGATGGCTGTGCTCATCGATGAAATCCTTGCCAAACCACCGACCGGTTTCCTCCTGTCTCGTAATGACCAATTTAGCATTACACCCAACACGAGTTAAACTTCGTGGCCTCCTCTTTCTATCTTCCATCTTTCTTTTCATGTGCTTCTCTTCGCGAAACCCTTGACGACTACACACAATTTTCTTGAAATTATGTATTTGTTGGATCCATCCCACTCAACCTAGCTTTTCCTCACACTAAAACCTTTTTCAAGAGCATATTTGTTGTAGAATTCATAGCCTTCAGCCTCACTATCAAACATCTTGCTGACAACATTTAGATACTCGAACATACTCTCATCACTTGCATACGCCATGTCTTCCTGCATATGACATGTGAGGGAAACCAATCATTAACATCTTTTTGTTTATCAATGTTGCAGGTGTAAAATAGCTCATAGGCAAAGACAAGTGCATGGAAAAGACTTTGCTCGTTTGACATGTGAGGGAAACCAATCATCAACGTCCAACAAGTAGTATCTCATCTTCCTTTAAACTATATTTCATGCACTATGCAAACCTAAAGTGATGATGACTTTAATAAACTAAATTAAGTCAACTATGGAACCAGTATCTCATCTTCCTTTAGTATATCTCATCTCAAACGTCAAGTATGTCACTTTTTTTCTGCGGTACCAAAGGAAGTAAGCAATGCCCTCAACATCTTAGTTAAACTAACATGATGCGATTAGCTCAAGAGAAACTATGCCACGATGAAGCTTTCCATCCGTTGTTCTAGTCCGTACAAATCTCACATACTGCTAAATTACCCGGATCTTGTGGGGTTGAGGTTGTACTGCATGCACGGTGGAGGGGCGCAACGGCCAAGAGAACGAGCAGAACGCCAAGCCGGATTCATACCTTAATGACGGTACACGCGAAGAGATGGGATCGCCCGCCACCGTCGCCGCCGATTCAGCCGGCCCAGATCCGGCCTTCTTCTTCTTCGGTGACGGCGTGGGGGGCTGGGGACGGAGAAGGACGAGGACGATGAATTTATTCCTCTCACCAGGTAGGTCGAGGACGGAGAAGGTCAGGAGGGGCGAGCGGCGACAAATACATCGGAGGAGGATTCTGAACTGGATCGAGTAGACATGGATCTGGTCCTCCGGTGATCGGTTCAAGAAAAGATATTTCCCCCTGGACCATTATGCCCTTTTCGCAATTAGCATATTAAATTTATTTAATTAAAATTCCCCGCAAGATCGGACGGCTAATAAAAATCAGACGTGATCAGACATGTAAGTACTGCTAAGTACTCCGAGTACTAACCCAATCACCGTAAAACAGCTCTAAAAGGAAACAACTTTCTATCAATGTTCTGATAACCAGAGTTGGCCTTGGACATGTATATTCTACTGGTCCTCAGCTACTTGAATTAGGTCCCTTGGCTAATGCTGATAACTGGTTTTGATCAGCATGCTCACATCCTTTTCACTATGTTGTCTTGGTCAATACATTTTTAGTTTGTATGATTTTTTATATATAGCATTTGTATGAGTAGACATTAGGAAGTTTCAACAGCCCCTTGTTTTTGCTCTGAGTAGCACTTTTAGAGGCAACGTGGTAACTGTATCAGTTTGTTTTTTACGTGGTCCCAATCCACTGGCTAATTACCAACCTGTTAATATGTGAATATTTTTGTTACTGCAATGTCAATGTCAAAAAAAATGGGCGTCCCCAGCTTAAATTATGTGTTTCCTTTGATCCGGGGAACTCTGCAATGACAAGTACTAGCTAGTGCTGGCTACCATGCCAGTGCCAAGAGAGCAGCACAACAAACAAAGTAGAAAGAACATGAGGTTGCTGCCAAATAAAAGCACTAGCAGAGGTAAGGAAAATAAATCTTGTAATGAATAACCTAGAGCAGGCGAATATTTATAGTCTGGCTGCTAGTACAGTATTTTTTTTAGGGAAACAACAGGGATGCTGTGTATTTTCAGCAAACATGCTAGTACAGTACGTAATGATCAGATGCACTCGGTGTTAGTGCTGAACCCAGTACAATTGAAGAGCAATCGCTTGCCTAAGCCGCTAACGCATGTCAAATGGAGCTTCTGGGAGCAGAATTCATCGAGGACGTCGAATATCGAGCGGTCGCATGTGTGCTTCCAAGAAAACTGTAGGCCTCCCGGTGCAGGGCCAATGAATGCGGACGGAGTTTTGGAGAAACAACTTAGCAGGCTGCCATTGTACTATGGATAACATGGTTAGCTTCATTCTGACGACAGCTCAGCTCCTGGAGAAGATGAATTTATCATGAAACAGTCCAACCGAGCAGCATTTGAATGAGACTACCTCCCATCTATCTTGTCGAGCAAAGTGTGGTGCTCTCGAACGGAGTATATCAGCTGGTCAGTTTCCTCTAATTCCTCAACTGGTGCCATGCCAACAAAAGGTTATAGATATATGATATCTAGCTAAATAGATGATGCTTGGTTGATAAAACTAAGTTACATTATGATTTTGAGTAAGCAGCCGGAGACTTAAACAGATTGTGTAAACATTGATGGTGAAATATGAGATGCTATATATTGAGCCCAACATCGAAGAAACTAGACAAGGAAACATGGCATGCGGCAAGTATGATGACAGGGTACATAACTCATGAACACCAGCATTGGTTAGGTTTATTTTGAGGTGCGGGAGATATGACTAGTTTCTCTTCCACTTCAAAGTAGTTAAGGGCCATGTGTGAGGTTTGAAGCTTAGCTCACATGTCCTTTGTTTTATGGCTATTAGTTACAGCCCTTGGAGGCATGTAGAAGCAACATAAGCCGTCTGTTAAAGATTAACTTATGATATGCAATAGTTATACCTCTATAGAACACCAGACTACGTTTTTGTTTCATGGGTACACTACAACAAGTTCTTTAGTGATAACTGAGCTTAACCTACCCCCCTAAATATTACTGAAATTAACTCCATGCATTATCTTGATTTGTTCTTTTTCTACTCATCGGCGAGTGTTAATGGTGAACAAGCATAGTAGTGTAAGGAGCAATGGGTTGTGGTGGTGCTGCAGTAGTAGCTCGGGTGTTTACTCTGCTGAATACACCTGTGGATTAAATGTCATGGGTAAGCAGTACGAAGTTCCTAGTTTCCAAATGAAACAAAATACACTACCTCCTCACACGCAAGTGCGCCATAATCTTATTCAGGCCCCAAGCCTAGTCTGCCTAGTTCGAAATAATTTGAGTTACGAAATTTTATGACTCACAGTCTTTAAGCTAGTTTACATGATGGATTTATGAATGTTGATGCCTCAGTGTAGAAGCTAATGGTATTCACGGAGGGGCTCATAACAGCCTGACAATTGACAAATATGTCGATAGTGATGGAGAATACATTTCCAAAATTGATATTTTTTTTAGAAAAGGAGGACGACCCCCGGCCTCTGCATCTGGACAATGCATACAGCCACTTTATTAATTATTGACACAAGACCGTACAGAGTCATACAACAATAAGTCTAAAGCCACCAAACTAAGCAACAACTGTCGCTATCCCTATCCAGTTGATGTAGGGGTGCTGAAAGTCTCGGCCTCATACAAAACAGACCATGCAGCCAAACCTAACCATCTAAAGACTTGAGGTCCCACCCAGGACGCCTGCCGGGAATGGGCACCCACCAGTCCGGCGTGCTTCTCAACCAGGACCCCTGCCGGGTACGAGGCCGCCGCAGCCACCTGCCACGAACCCATCTTCAGAACTATACTGCTGCATCAACCTTGGCCGGTCCAACTGCCGCCGATGCCACCATGACGCCAGGCAGCGTCACCCTCCTGCGCGAGTCCATCTTCGCTCATCAGGCACCGAGTCTCAACTGCGCCACGCCGCCGAGATCCGCCGTCATCAATGGAGCAGATGAAACACCACTCCTCCTCTTGTCCCCTCCAACCAGCACTCGCTCCAAAACGATGCCCCCAGGAGGGAGAACGGTACCGATAGCACCGTCATCGTCCGATCCGGTAGACCCAGATCTAGGGTTTCCCCCGGAACTTCCCGATCAGGTTGATGAGACCTGCAACGACGATGCCTCCAGAAGGAAACGACGTCTGAGACGCCGCCATCGTCCGCCAAGACCGCAGTCTGGCGCGATTTTCACCGGAAGCCACGTCTTCCCGATCTCGTGGCTGGCTGGAACCAAGCGGAACCTCGCCACGAAGACGTATGTTGCTGTCGGTACTCCGGCGGAGATCCAGCGTCTCCTCACCGGTCCCTCCACGCACCACCGGTCGGTGATAGGCCTCCCCGCGACGGATCCAAACGGGGCGTTGGATCCGCAGTAGCCGTCGTCACCATCACGAGCAGGACAGCCCACCTCGCCGGATGGGGCGCTGCCACCGCCGCCGTCCATGCAGGGCTGCCGCTCCGCCGTGATAGCCCCGGCGATGGTGCTCCGGCCCCCGCCGCTCAGCCCGGATTCTCCGTCCTAGCCGCCGCCGTTGGATCTCATGAGAAGGGCTTCCCCCGCCTCCTCAGATGCGATCCGCCACAACCACCTGCCCAGGAGCTTTGGCACCGGGCCCGCCGCCACCACGGCCCACGCCGGCGGCAGCGGCCGCAGGAGGGGGTGGGAGGGAGGGGCTGGCGGCACTAGGGTTGGGGCCCCTGGCGTCGCCCGGGGGGAGGCGACGCGAGGGGGTGCGATATGTTTTCGGGTTCAACGGGATCAGGAGGACCTATCCAAAGAACTCTTCCAAAAATGATATAAGACACATATATCTGGAGAGGATTGTTCAGTTGCCATATGGTCCAAGGATACTCGGAAAATAAATTGTGGCATACATGTATGGCCATGAGTCGAAGATTATACTCACTAACTAGGAAGCTGTCGAGTCACAAATTGAAAGTAGATGTTGCTATGAGTTACCATCAGTGGCTAGCTTTGACTTCTTTTTTGAGGGGGTGGCTAGCTATGAGTTTGTTGGTCGTTTGATTGCTTCTTGGCCAGTCTCATGATTGTAAAACATGCACAAATTATAGGCGCATAGTTTAACACCACCCACCCACCCCCAATTATAACTTGCTCGACAAAATCTCAACTATATAAAGATCCGTGGCATCATAGATTCATTGCTCGTCTTTCTTTTATTTCTTGGATACAATTAAAGGTGGAATTTATTCTTTTTTCCAGTTGACACGCTAGTACGTACCCAGATGGATACATCTCAAAATTGATATGTGTATTAGACCATGTAGGGCTTGATCCAAGGTTTTGTACGCATGGACAATATAGTCCTTCCTATCTGGTACTAGTTTGCACTGTACAGAATTGTTCAGTCTGACAATGTTGCTAGTCTTTTTTTTTTGCATTCTTCATTTTATTTTTTCAGAGATGATTCCTACCTAGATTCTCATCATAGTTTTGATGTTTTTAGGAAACGTAATGGTTGGGTCACATGGCTCCTTCTATGATGAGCCTCACATTGTCGGACAAGTGGGCACCTTGTTTGAAAGAAATTGCGCCCCCATAGACATAGTGGGTCTGGACACTGCCAAGGTGATACTAACATGAAGCAGGAAAATCTACTTCCTTGCCCTCTTGAATAAGGAATGAGACTTGTATTGCTTGTTTAGGATATGGAGAATTTTTTCAGGACTAAGAAGAGAGCCCGACTTCATGAACACAATTTGTCCCTAAACAAGCTAAGCGAGTAAATGCCATCTTTTTCCAAAGTTTTGAACTCTTCAAAGATAGCTGTCACCGTTCCAGTTCGGATATAAAATCCATTCAGTTGCCTCTAGTATCTCAAGTGGGACCATGACAAACACCATTATAGATACAATACCTAGCTAAAGATGATGCTTGGTAGACAAAAGTTGCATTCTGATAGTAAGCAACGGGCTAAAGGGATAGCGCAAACAACCATGGCAAAACTGAGAGGGTATATATATATATATATTGAGCCCATAACTAAAGAAATTTAAAAAGAAAATTAAAACATGTGGCAAGTGTGACACTCAGTTACACAACTCATGACCAGTAGCCCCTAGTTAGGTTTGTTTTGAGGGGTGGAAGGTATGAGAGGGTATGCAGTTTTTACAATGTGCGGGGATGGTAATGTTTTCTCTTGTGAATGTTAAGAATTTGATTCTCCCTCCATATCCAAATATAACACGTTCTTTGACACTATACATCTTATATTTTTTTACAGAGGGAGTAAATCATTGTGGGGATCGTAATGTTGTTCAATTACAACCAAAATTTAATTTGTCATTTTGTTGGGGGTGACTTCATAATTAACGCTTCAGGCCCGAAATGCATAGCGCTCGTGCGGCCGCCGCACAGGCCTTGTCCCATTTGTGGCTGGTTTGCTCGTTGTCTAGGTTGGACCACTCGATTCGCTTGCTCCCTGATTGCCCACACGTGCCCTCGCCCGCTTTGCTTTATTTCTTGCTTTTCTTTCTGTAGTGTTGCTCTGTTGTTTAAGAAGAAAAAACCGGCTATCAGTATTTAAAATAAAAACATTCACAAATTTGTAAAGGATACAAAATTTTGAAAAGTTCATGAATTTGAAAAGATTTAATGGATTTGAATTCTTTTCTTAGATTTGAAAAACTTTCACAGATTTGACAAAAAAATGTGAATTTAAAATATGGTTCCTGAACTTGAATAAATGTTCACAAATTTAAAAATATTCACAAATTTTAAAAAAAATCATAGATATAAAAAAGGTTCATGAATTAAAAAACATTAATACTAAATTGCATGAAATTGAAATTTTTTCCCAAATTTGGAGAAGTGCGGGAATTTAAAAAGATTTCATGAAATCGAGAAAACTTCATAGAATTGAAAAGTTGTAAGTTTTAAAAAGTCGATGAAGTTGAAGAAAGATCAAATTATTTTGAAACATAAGAACTAGAAAAAAGAAAGAGCAACCAAAAGCTTCTAGAAGCTTCCCAAAACCATAAACAGATCAATGCCAAAATAGGAAAAGAAAAATTAAAAAAATTGAAAAGACAAAAAGAAAAACAAAAACTTAATAGGCAACCAACCAACAAAACCAGAGTGAAAACAGAGAAATTAGCTAAAAATAACAGAAGCGACCTTTAGAAGGTTCCCAAAATCAGTGTGAGGAGCTAAAAATGGGCGAGCCCTTTAAATTATCTAATGTTGAAAAGAGGTGTGCGCTATGTACGGAAACAAAAGTAACCAACACTACAAGCGCTAAATAGGAAATCGCTTGTAGGACCTGCTTAGCCTTTGCGTGGCAGGCTGAGACAAGATCCCAGCACTGTCGACCAACAACACATCCAGGCATACAGGCCCACCAAATAGCAGGGGGGGATGGCATTTCCTAACGGGCGCCTTAAGCGCCCGTTTCTTCTGTTGCCGCAAACGGGCGCATACCCCCGCGCCGCGCTAGGCCGGCGGCCCGTTTCCTTATTTTTCTTTCTGTTAAAAACTGCAGCAAAACTTTTCATTTTGAATGTCAAGGCTCGAACCCGCGATCTCTCCGTTGAAACTGCAGCGCAATGACCAACAGACCACCGTACCAATTGTGTCCATTATCTTATTTTCGTTCTTTTATTTACACAGGCCGCGAGAGCCCACCAACAGGTTCACTGCTCGCTGATTTCTGGGCGTTTTTTTTTCTTTTTTTTCTGTTTCCTTTGTTCTCATTTTCCTTTTTTATTTTCTTAAAACTGCAAAAAAAATTAGTTTGTGAAATTTTTAAGATTGAATGAACTTTTATAAAATCGATGAACATTTTTTAAAATTCGATAAAAAATTTCAAATTCCATAAATTTAAAACGTGAACAATTATTGAGAACATGAACAAAAATTTATATACGACGAGCGGTTTTTAAATATACACTGAACATTTTTCGGTGTACGATGAACAATTTTTAACTACACAGCGAACATTTTTGTGAGATACATTGAAATAATTTAAAACATATTTATACAGCGGATGTGGAGAAGGTGGAGAAGAGAAGCAGGTCCATGGCGGCGTCCCGTCCCGTCCCGGCGCGTGAAGGCCGCAGCGGATGTGGAGAAGGTGGCCGTCCTTCTCTCCCGGCGCGCGGTTGTGGAGTCGGACCTCCTCTCCGTAGAGGCCCAGCTGGACGACCGGCGCCCAGATACATGGCAGAAGGCCTCCTTCCTGGAGAGATGAGACCTCCCATGGTGAGAGATAGAGAGAGAGCGGAGCCAAGGAGGAAGGAGAAGGAGAAGAAGAAGAAGAAGAAGAGACCGGTGCTACACCTTGTCGAGCGAGGTCTTGGAGGAGAGGGCTCGGTCGCCATGCTAGCTAGGGTTTCCGAGCTCCATGGCGCTGCAGATCTGGACGCTGTCTCGCTCGATCTGGGAATGAGGGAGAAGGTGAGGGCCGCGGCGGTGCTGGAGGGGGGAGAGGAGGTCGCCAGCGGTGGGTTTGGGGTTGGGGGATTCTCTCATGGGTTGGGGTTGGGGTTGGAGGAGGACGAAGAGTTGAGCATGGGTTTGGGCCTCCGCCTTTTGGTTTTAGTTTTGCTTTTGGTTCCCCTCCCTTTTGGTTTTATTTGAAATGAAATCCATACGGCGGCCGCGGAAAATTTGGCCTACAAATCTACGCTATGCGCGCGCGAGCGAAAAGTAAGAGAAACGTCTGAGCGAGTTTGTCGAGATGAGCCCCGAAAAGAGTGCCGTGAATTCATCATGGGGCGCGCGGGAGGAGGCACCCGACCACGCGGATCAACCCTTATCCCTCATGATCTCAACCTTCCATTTGATTTTCTTCCTCCAAGATCCGATGGAAGACATCCTATATCACGCAGATCGTGCTTCTTTCCCTCTATGAGTCTCAACAATCAGCTCTAGCCTAGGTTTCTTCATGCATTATATTGTACTAATAAATATAAAAAATATCTTGAAAGCATGCATCACCCGTCAAGCTTCCAAAAAATCAGAATCAAAAGAGAGAGAAAATGCCTTGTGCAGTTTTGCAAAGAAAAGAAAAAGAAAACGGGAGATTTGATTCGCGCGGAACGGAACCGTGAGTAGTGATTGGGGATTTGTTGCGGATTCCACGCGCGCGTGTGCACCAAAGATTGATTATTACTTTGGCCGCCGCTAGCTAGCTTTGCTTGCTCGCTCGCCGGCTGCACAGAGTAACGGGCATGCAATCCAAGTATCGCACAGCGTGCTTCCGTGCACCGTCGCTACGCCCGCCGTTACGGGCGACCTACAGGCGCTGGTCCGCCGACCGGATCTCCGCTACCTGGAGACCTTCCTTGCTCCTGGCGATGACTAGCCGGACCACCCTCTACCATTATCATTCAGAGTCATGTGCTTGGCGCAATGCAGGATGAACCTGCTGCTTCGGGTCTTCTCCTTTTCCGGTCGACTACTATATGCTGGTTTCCCACCATCGTTATGTCCGCCAACTATATGAGTTGATCCAGCTATTCAGCATACTCTTTGCTTACTCTTGTTCAATTAGGTTACAATGTGGCACAACAAAGCAATACTTAGTAGGGATTTGCTTGACGTTAGCATGCTTATTTTCTTGAGCGGTGCTTGTTATTTGCCATGGATGCAGCCAACTCATATTCTGCCCACCATTTGCCCTCTAGTTTCATAGTTAATCAGCGTACCGTCGGTGCATTTTGGAATATTGTGTTATCTAATTTGTATGCAACTGGAAACTTATCAAACAATTTTTTTGTGAACGGGAAACTTATCAAACTTGGTGAGCCATTCTCATCAAGTGAACATGCATTTGATCATCATAGGGCTGGATGACTAATAAAAGGAATACAAATTTTAGAGTGGTTGGGCTTTTTTAGAACCGTTCGTTGATGTCGATCTAATGGCAGACAAATACGAAGTACTGGGTAGTACTCCGATGAAAGTACGCGAAAGTACTAAAACGAGTGGGGCCGGTACTCGTGACAAGGTGGGGACGCGTTTTAATATGGGGGCAGTTTAGTCCTAGGAAAATTTGCACGCGCCGCCCCTCTCGTCGAATGCAAAACCGCCGCCATGGTGCTACAACTTCCACAATTACTCATCGGCGGCCATCTCCTCCCTCTCCTCCAAGTCCACCGCAGTCATCTCCTCCTTCTGGCCGCTGCAACTTCGCTCCACTCAGGCAACCCCC
>NC_041386.1:705976883-706023738 GCF_002162155.2 Triticum dicoccoides | reverse complement strand
CCCACCCCCCATCCCCTCTTCCATCGAAGCAAGAATCGGCAGATCGAGCTGATGGCCGGTGGCGAGAACAGCGACTTCGTGCAGATCGCCGGCGGTGACCAGGTCAAGTTGGCCAGGTTGAGGGAGATTTGTTCTTGGTTTGACAACACAAGGCAGATGAGCTGGACGGCAATGGCCACTTTCAAGAATTTGACGAAGAAGGAGAGGGCAAAGCTTTGCCCCCCGCCCGCACAACCGATTCACAAGATCGAGATCCTCCTCTGGGCGATGGAGCTGGCCAATTCGTCCAGCAAGTGGACCACGCAGAGGTGGTGGGCATTCAGATCCAGGGTAGAGCATCCACTGGATCAGGAACCCACCATGCACGAGGTGCCGTTGCAGATTGTGCAACCTCCAACCGAGTCACCAGAGACTCCGAAGAGCAAGATGAGGAGGACAGTGGTCGCGACCTCGCTTCCCTGCCGTTCTCCACGCTTCCCTCGCCGCTCTCGTCGTCTGAACAGCGGCGGTAGCTATGTTTAGAGTAAGCTTTCCCACTCCTCATCTTCCTACTGCTCGTGCTTACATCATGGTGATACTGATCGTAATAGCTCAGAGAGGGAATGTTATATGGCATTTTAATCTCAATAAATTGCATGAATATTTGAGTACATGGATTTGGAGGATGGATTATGATGTCTGTGAACCCTAGGCATCATATGAACCCTAGGACTAATTAGTAATGTTCTAGTGGTAGACACTGAAATATTTCGGTACAGACCGGTAGGCACTGAAATATTTCGGTACTGCCCTAGGCAAAAGTTGTAATGTTGTAGTGGTGGACACTGAAATATTTTGGTACACACCGGTAGGCACTCAAATATTTCGGTACTGCCCTAGGCAAAATTTGTAATGTTGTAGTGGTGGACACTGAAATATTTTGGTACACACCGGTAGGCACTAAAATATTTTGGTACAATGTTGTAGTGGTAGACACTGAAATATTTCGTTACTACAATTTTAGTACACACCGATGCACACTGAATTATTTCAGTACTGCAGTTTCAGTACACACCGGTACACACTGAAATATTTCAGTACTGCAAATTCTTTACATAGTTGGCATTTTGTCATTTATTTGTGAATTAATCCATGCATCATATGGCCTAACTTTGTACATGAGTTTGGGTCAATTTCATGTCTATTTATTGTTAGAATTATTGTCATGCCATGAAACACAAGACAAGTCACTGACCCAAGCTTGCAAAGATGCCATATCAATGTTGCTGATATGAATATGCATGTTTTCACCAAGTCTTGTGTCAGAATTAAAACCGAGCATTTTTTCTTGATGGTATCCATGGATCTAGAACTCCTATGAATTTGCTCATGTTGGATATTTTGTTCTCCATCATTTGTACTAGCATTCCGTGCGATTAGATGCCTGGCAAATTTATTTTCTTGCCTCCAACATCCCATGTGTGTTTTGCAGGAAAAAACCTGGAATTCACCAGGCTGGCTGAAGTTGTGAGGCTGGGAGGCTGATGGTGCTGCTACTGGTTGATCCTTCTTCTTTCAGCTTTTGTTCGTCCTTCCTCAAGCAGTTGGACCAGGGCTACTTCCCTATGTGCTGTTAATGTATTAAGTAGTTCCTTTGAATTTGTAGTATTAATTAGTTTGAATGTGGAAGTACCTTAATTTTTAGGAATGAAATGTTGCTTTGTATGACCAAGGGTTTGATACCTTAATCTTTGGATAATTAATTATATGAACTGTTGGATGTGGCACACAACTAAACGCCTCTACCATTGATACTAGTTCAACAAGTCGGTCCAATTAGAGACCAGCCACTACCATATAGAACAGTTAGCATTTTATACTACAACCTGGCGCAACACTGAAGCGCCACTACCATATAGAACAGTTAGCATGTCTGAAGCAACACTGAAGCGCCATTTGTGATAATTGCACCATCGAAACAACAACTAAACATGAAGGAAGCATTCACCACCAATAAAGTTAAGGCCACACATATAGATAGCATTCTAAATTACCACCACATGTACCAGGAAGTTCACCACAGATCCAGTTCACACACACAATACATTACATTACATTACGTTAATAGAGGTAGTTTCCAACCAGTTCAGACCCAGATGCAGCTTTCGAAAAGTAAAACATCATCAAATATAGTGATGATGAGTACGGCTTCCAGCTTCTGATGATCAGCATGATGTACGACTAGAGGTTAGGGTTTTTCAGGACCTTGTGGAGGGCAGAATGCTGAGCCCCGATCTTGTAGTCACGACTGCTGATGGATGTAGCCCGACAATGCTCCATCAGATGCTCCTGCAACCCAGACCTGGGCTTGGGCTTGCTGCAGTAGGGGCACCTATACTTGTCCTTCCTCCAGTTGTAGTACATGGCAGATCCTTGGGCCCTGATCTTCTGCACCTCCTTCTCTTCAAAGGACTCGACGTTCCCCTCATCCACATCATCTCCAGATTCATACTGCACACATTAATGACTGACATTAATACATTATGCATTCAAAAAACTATAAACACGTAATACTAACTCAATGCACAAATAACATTTCCACTAGGCCTTACCACGTGCGGCTCATCTTCAAATAACCAAGAGAAGATCAACATGAAGGCAACAACATGATAAGTCTCCAGCAGTTGTTCAATGCTCAATTTTTTGCGGAAAAAAAATGTTAACATGGTTTGAACCTAGAGTAACTAAGCATTGCACCAACTCTGATGATCAACCTCACGGATAGCCACAGGTCCTTGGCCAACCCACAGAATGTATGTCTTGAACACAAACACATGTTTAACAATGCAAAGGATGAAATAGTTCTCCAATAGACGAGCACATGCACACATAAATCTTCAAATAACCAAGAGAAGATCAACATGAAGGCAACAACATGATAAGTCTCCAGTAGTTGTTCAATGCTCAATTTTTTGCGGAAAAAAATGTTAACATGGTTTGAACCTTACTAGGAACATTGTTTGGATAAACGGGAGGGGAAATGGTTCTCACCTGTGCAGCAAGAGGCCCAGTGCCGGTGGAAGCGATGCGAACACAGCGTCCTTCTCTCCCGACGCGTGATTGCGGAGGGGGCGGGCTTGGTCTTGTGCATGGGCATCCACCTCGAATACCTTTTGAGGTGACTCGTCCTTGCGGACCAACATGTTCCCGTAAGCCGTGCGAGCACCCTGGATGAAGGATGAAACTCAGGATGAAGACTAAATACTAGCCAAAAGAATTGTGCACCATTTCCTGTTATAATATGTAGTAAGATAAAGAAGATAACCAAGGAATCATTATTTCCGTAGTAGCACTTGTCGTGCGATTGTATGAAGAGCCTTATTCCACAGGTAAAGTTCATCCATTTATTTTGTTAAGTTATTAACAGGTTGGTTATACAGTAAATAAATTGGTTAGACATCTGAAGTTAGCTAAGGTGGGTAAATTCACCCAAAATCATGCTTGGACCAAGTGATGTTTATTCATCTTGAGGTGAGCAGCAACAATCATATATGTTCTATTTGTACTTCCATCGATCCATATTAATTGTCGCTCAAATGGATGTATCAAGCACTGAAATACATCTAGATAAATCCGTTTCAGCGACAACTAGTATGGATTGGAGGGAGTAGCAGATTAACAGAAGATTGATGGTGGGAAGCTGATAACAGAGTGCTATCAGTTATCACCTTGCTGGACATGAGTTAGAGCAGGAACAGAAGGTTCCACCACCAGTTGATCATCATGTGTCATCATCAGGGCATGTGCGCGAAGCTCCATCTGCGTTACCACACCTTGAGCCACTAACGTGCACATTGGGTTAGTGTGCCAAGTTGCTCTTCCCACAACATGAACTGCAATGTAAAGTTTACAACACAGTGTTATGTCAACCACAACGAACTTTTAAATTATAAATAAAAAAATATTCGGCTTCCATAGTTTGGATGAAAAAAACATGGCCATGTCATCATGGCTTTAATGGATTGTTTCCTATAATCAAAGGCACTAGGGTCCTAGAAAGAGTGTCAGGTCACAAGGAAACAAGACAGGAAATGGGAAAAGTTAACAAGGAAAGGTTCTACTTCGTGTATGTGAGATGTGATACAATCATAAATGATGGTGACGTGAGCAACAACAGATACATACATACTCGATGTATCATCACCATAAACCAAGCAAGCTATCTGCACTAAGATGCTGCTGCTAGTTATCACTGCAGATTTGTAGCAGATTAACAGAAGATTAAGCATGCCAACGAAGAATCTTAAACATCCTCAAAAGGCGCTATACAAAGCACCCATGAGAGACAATTTGAAGCTCCTAAACTCCGATCCATATTACTTGTCACCCAAACGGATGTATCCACACGTATATTAGTACTAGATACACCCTATTGAGTGACAAGTAATATGGATCGGAGGGAGTACCGTTTGCATAAAAATAAAGTTATGTTCAAGAAATTTAACTAGCAGAACTAGCAGGAAACAGACACCAACATGCACTTCACTTCTCAGATTAATATATTCCATGTTGATGTATCTTCCCATCAAACAAAGACAAACAAATGATATCATGGAATTTTTGCTATCAAAATTATAATTTCACTGCAAGGGGCATCAAACACTAAGAAACAGCAGGACACTATCTTGGAGAAGGGGGAGGGGGAGAAATGGAGGACATGGCCTGGACCCTGAGGTCTAAGAAGGAGCAGGAGACTCCCTCCCAGCCGCAGCCCACGGGGATTGCGGTCGGCGGACCACCCAACCTCTACACGACCATGGCATTGAACTCTAGCTTGAGCTCCAGGAACGCCTCACCTACTGGCAACTAGAGCAGGATACATCGATTCAAATTTCGAGTTTGAATACTACTGCTAGTAATTAACCATGGAGCACTGACGGAGAAATAGTTGTCATGCATCCTTCAATTAAAATTAAACTATTACTGCTAGTTCTGAGATTGCATGTTGGACAGGCTGAAGAGAAATCACAACAATATTATAATTCCTTAATCTAAGGCAGACACAATCTGAATTCTATCCCTCGTCTCTAAAATTTGAGAATTGGGAAGGGCATGCAAACACTATGCGCTACATTCTCTAGGAAAATCGCAACAACCTAAAGCCTACCTATGCCACCACACGGATAGCCCCCACAATATTAACAGCTACAACATGAGTAGACATTTGTAAACCTTAACAGAGCATTTACAGAGATAATCTAGAAGTAAACCCTAGCATTGGAGTAAGGGGCCCAGTGTCGGTGGAACACGGAGGAAGAAGCAGTGGTAGCCTCCTCCTCCTCTCATTGTTAGAGAAGAACTAGACCACAATAGAACACTCGTTCATGATCTGAAACCTATACAGAACATAGATTCAGTCTATAGGATCTAACCATTACTAGAAACCAGGGAGAATGAATGATGCTAGCAAGTACTCCCTCCATTCTAGAATATAAGGTGTATTGGTTTCCATGCAAGATTATACAATAAAATAGCAACATCCGCCATAGCTAGTAGATAAAATATGAAACTGCTTTTCATGATGGATCAAATGGTATAAATTTCGTATTGTGAATGTTGACATATTTTTCCAAAAACTCGGTCAAACTTGCACTCATTTTACTTTTCAAAAAATAAATAAACCTTATATAAAGGAATGGAGGAAGTATTAAATCATGCCCTATAACTACCGTAAGTACTAGAAATAGAGCAAACAGTCCATGCTTAACAGAATACCGATGAATCAAATTAGTAATCATAGTATCCAATCAAGCCTTAAACTAGTAGCACATACAAAAATTATATGAAGGTTCCATAAAACTATGACAAATCATACATGGCACCACGAATTCTAGAATCCAGACGGTTTGCGTTCCAATTTGTGCAAATGAGTAGGTTTTATAGTAAGAGGCTGAGTGGGATTGGCAGCGGGAAGGAGAAATTGTTATGCATGATTCAAATTTTGATTTTCAATAGTACTATTAGTAAATATCCCGCTCCCAGTCTTCCTTGTTTTGGTAACCAAAGCTATAGGCAAGATTATTAATATCGCCCATCATAAAAAAAATACACATACCCTTTCTACGGGCAAAGATCATAAACGAACCCTATGACAAGTTCACAAATTGCTTTGCTTTTGACACAACGTTTGAGCCAAATTAAGACTAGATGATGGAATATAAAAAATAACCAAAAAGCTTCTACAAGTTACTTTGAACCCCGGAAAGATTATTGTTGTTGTTAAGATGGATATTACTCCCAAGTAGACATTTAAAGAAACAAGTATGCTAGGATCATCAAAACGAGCCTCCATTTGATGATAAAAAACAATCATTTACAGCAACCGGCCCTACAAAAAGATCATAAATGCCAGTCATCATTGTAATTAGAGAACTAACTGGATGTGATCATATGAAAGAAAAAAAGGCAAAAGAACACATTATCCTTCAATAAGACATGCATGATTAAAGGGTCGAGTTTGGACGAAAACAACAAGAGCTATCAAAACAACAACCAATGAACAACAATGTAACTACTACAAGAGCATCTCCATTGACAAGCTAAGCATGCTATCATATTTGGGGAAGGAAATAAACATAGCAACCTCCAATAGGAGACCAAGACAAACATGCCTTCCTTGACACTGACAAGGATAGGTTGCTACCTCCAGAAATTAACATAGCAACTTCCAGAAAGAAGGGAGCAGCTAGATCACCTGTCCTTGACGCTGGAGCAGGGGTGACCTTGTTGAGGTACACAAATGGTGTGTCCCTGATCAACACCTGCACATGCATCACAACAGAGAGGAAAAAAGAAGTCAAACACAGAAGACTCCAAGAGAGGGTTGATAGGAAAGGGGCGAATTTCTACTATGGTATTACTGATTTGACAGAAGTGGACCTCTTGGAACTGGACCTTTCCTGGGAATAGAGGAATAATGAGCATATCATAGCAGCTGACATCAACCGATCCACTTGGTCATGTTCATATAAGAATGTGACTACAGAAAGAAGGAAATCAACACATGATTCTGCTAGGGTGTATGACCAACAAGCATTACGATAGAATAAGAGATATTGAGAACATATCATCCTTCCTTTTTACAGTAACTATCTCATGCTCTCAAAGCCTCCCCTCTCTTTCTATCTTCTATTTATATTTTAAAATCACTTCTTAACAAGACATGTACATACCGAGAAGCTTTATTAAACAGACCAATTACACATGTGAAGACAAGGCAATCCAGATTAAGGGGAGATCAAACCACAACATATACAGTCACGTGTATTTCAAGTATTCAACAACGATGTCTTACCCTGCTGCTATTGTCGTATCTTTCGACATGCTCGTCTTGCCCAGCGCCGTCACACCCAGCACTTCAACTAGGATAACCTGGAAAATTAAAACCTGAGTATTTCAGAAATGCAATTATCCAATTAGTTACTGCGAAAGGTGATGTGATACAAACTAGTAGCTAGCAGCTTAATGCCAGCAAAGTGTAATACTAATCGAGCAAAGTGTAATACTAATCGATCGCATTGATACGTAAGCATAGTAGAAACAATTAGGAAGCAACATGTTTCTCAGGTTCGATCTTAATGTAAGCCTTTCATAGATAGATAGATAATCCACTAAACCAAAATGCCTCGTGCCATACAAGCAAGATACTTGATCATACCAAGTTAACAACATATACATACCTGTTCGATCTCCCTTATGGTCCTTCCAACGCGGCCGATCACAGCTCCTACGCTTTCGTCCATGACACCGATGGTTGTCGTCATCTGTTGATCTCGCGGGCATGTCAAGCTGAAGGAATTCAAGGAGAAGATGGTTCGGGTTTGGCAGTAGAGGCCTATACAATAGCAGTGGCTGGGTTAACTGGGATTGAACAGTAAACAACTTGCATCGTACATACGGAAAATGGAGACCCTAAATAGTAAAACAAAAGGAGATAAGGGGCTTAATTGGACATAGGAAATTAACTATACATATGCATATGTAAATCAGATTAACAGGTTAGAGTCAACCCCACGATTTCATTCTCTCTTGAGAATAACAAAATCCTAAATATTTCCTCTGTAAAGATATAACAGCCTCAACATGCTTTATATTTTGTAAACCTTAAAATACACTAGAGAGAGTAGGGTTGGACATCTCTTTTTTCATTAAGATGACTATATAAGGACTTTGATTTTCTGCATGGAGATGTTGTCTTTTTTTCCATTTGACACTGATTAACACCGAAAGAAAATCAAGATTCTACTCTAGTATATGACCAACAAGCATTACAATAGAATAATAGAAGTAGAGAAAATGGCCTTTGGTATAGCTTTTGGCTAAGAATGATATATTTCACCAGCCCACCAATTAGTTTATTTAGGACGTAGTCAGGCTGAGTAACCATGACATAGCCACTCAGGACAAGATTCTGATGCTCATTCTTACTCAAGTCCTAAATAGGGAGAGGCACAGGTTACAGCAAGAAAAGCCGCGTAATGATGAGAGCATATCCAGTTATTCGCTGTAACAACTGTGTGGAGTCAGTGTGTCACCAACTCACAATACGAGATCAAAAACATGGAGGACTTCTCAACAAATAAAAGTTAAGAAACCACAGAGGTCTCACGCAAGTCAACTTTACCATGTTGCACCTACAGGCGGAGATTAGGAGACTAATTGAATTACCTGTCAGATCTTCCATGTTTGTAGGCTCCACATACATAATGCTAAAGCTCTGGCTGTTTATTTCCAAAGACCATAGATTTATTCGCAGATCATCCGCTGATATAACTGTTTCACCATCACTGAAAAAAGAGAAAATACATAAGCACAATAGCAATAGATGACAGATAATAGAATTGGTAGGGCAGTTAAAAGTTAAAGGGCACAAGCTTCAGAAATTATGTTACACAACAGTACCCATACAAAATCAATGGATTTGCTAGGGTATCTTTCTCCAATTCACAATAAGAATCAGGTTCACAGATCCCGTGATTCTGGTTCGCCTACTCTAGAATGCGCCATTTTATATAGCTACACATCCTTACATATCATGTAATAAGGAAAAGGAAAGAACAAGAAAAAACTCAGTGGTGTCTACCCATCCCATTCCCACTAATCCCTTGGGACCACATCCAAGTGAGCTCTACCCAGAACTGGGAACAAACCCGATCAATTTCGACCCATTATGCAGTTCGATATTCAAAGATGATTTGAGCAAATCCAGTAACAATCTGTACGATATGCATACATGTTCAGTTGTGCGGATTGGGTAACGTCAACCATTATTCTTATTAGACAAAGTTACCATGATAAGCGAATACACTAACATTAGTGATACAAATAGTCTATTTCTTCTTAAAACATAAAAAAGTAGATCTGGTTTTCCTATCTAAATGTTCATTTGGTAGAAGGAGCAAATGATTGCATAGTACCTACTGCGACCGACAAAATCGGAAACACTACTGTGGTAGGAAAGACGGCACATGGATTTTTCCATTTTAATCAAAAAAGGGTTTGTTTAGGGACTCATTTAAAATCTACAAGGATTATTTAGTAATTAGGTACTACCTCCGGCCAGAATTACTTGTCACTCAAATGGATGTATCCAGCACTACTTTAGTGCTAGGTACATATATTTAAGTGACAAGTAATTAAAGACGGAGGGAGTATGAAGTTTGAAGATAGATTTTGTGTAAGCATATCTTGTTTCTGCAAGAAAGAAAAACGAACATAAAGGGGAGAAATATGAACACTCGCAGGAAAATAATGTTGGTGGGATCTAGTTGGCAATGACAAGACTAACCTATTATTCAAAACATAATTAATATGGTTATCATGAGCATGGACATATACACCGATACATCTAGCAACAAAGTTCACATATTAACTAGCAACATGCATGTGGTCAGAGCCTAAGCCAATTGGACTTGATAGAAATAATTATGTAGTGACATCTAGAAACAAAGTTCACATATTAACTAGCAACCTGCATGTGGTCGGAGGCTAAGCCAATTGGACTTGATAGAAATAATTATGTAGTGTCAGCTTCATGCACAATTAGCCAATTAGATAACTTGATCAATGATTCAAATGATCAGTTCATACACAAGTATGAGTTTTTCTTGTATCTCGGTTGAAGGGGCTAAAAGCAGGCAGAACATACTTCATTGCATCCCAATTGATGTATCAGTAACATTATTTAGCGACTGCCTAAATCAAAAAACATAAAATTCAATTACACAACATAAGGCCCAAACAAACTATCATGTGAAACATCCTTGACATATGTACAAAAGAGGCATCTTCTATCAAGTAAATAGATGCAAACACTTTGATGTATCAAGAACAATTTTTTTACAGAAGTCATCATGGCAAACACACGTACCATAAAACTGTAGAAGTCACAATGGAACAAACAAAGACCATAAAAATCATAGAAGTCCACATGGCATGATGGCTAGCACAATATTTACCACAACTCGATGGCTGCGAACACCCAGAGCATGAGAGAGAGAGAGAGCAGAGGAAGCAACCAGTTGCTTACCAACTACGTCGGAGTGGAAGGAGACTTGGGGCCACCAGAGGGTGAGGGCAGGACACGTCGGAGTGGAAGAAGAATCACCGGGTTCACCACACGGTGGTCAACCTAAAGAAGTACGCACCAGCATTATTATTAGAGAAAACAAGACATATTAATCAAGGATAAATATGTTGACACACTGATGCTAAAAAATCAAGGAATCTATAGTTGTAATATAAGTGGCAATCCCTAGCCTTAACAGTAGGCAACAATTGACAATAAAAAGAAGGCGGATTATAAGCTTCAAATTACCTAGCACACCTCTATTTCCACAGAGTCGACGGGCTAGAAACCAAATAAGTTCCCATTTTTATCAATTCCAAAAAAAGAGCTGACAAGTTGTGCACTACATAATCCCGGATCAGGTTTAATGGGATATGAAACTTGAAATATTTCAGTGTCATCGGATATAGAAGACGTAGGATTTGTTCCTATAGGGATTCAAGTCAACCATATATAACCAAGATCTTTAGTTACAAAGACAAGGAACTTTTATTGCCTATACAACAATTATCTCATCCAAAAACAGAAGAAGCTGGACAGAACAGACTCTTAAGTGTCATTGGTAAATATTTGACATTTTTTTATCAACATACAGGGGAGAGGAGAAACCGGTGGCTTTACTAGCAGCTACACAGGAGTGGAAGAATAAATGGGCCACCGTAGGGTTAGGGCGGGAGGCATCAGAGGGGAAGAAGAACCCCCGCGCACACCACACGGTGGCTCTGTTTTGCACATGTGTGCATGAGGAAACTGGATCAAGGAACTGAAATGGGGTCCATGGATGATAATCATTGATTGATAAAGCATGGATTGCAAAAATAAAATTGAGGCTTTATCCATAGGTAGACAAAAATATGAATCAGTTGCTTTGTTTGAAGATACAGTACAGTTGTGCATTTTAACCCCACATTTAATATAGTTAGTATATGATGAACAGGAGGATAGAATTCACATGCATCAATGATGCATCTATCTTGCAGGTCCCTAGAAGCTACCTTTAATTAATTGATGGGAGAAATGATTATCGGATGGACTCGAATATAATCTACTCTTTAATTAATTGATGCACTTGACTGTAAATTAGGTGACATACCTACCAAGTAAAAACTTAACCTAAAGGTTAGACCAATAATGCTAGAAATCACCATGGAACAATGGCCAACAAAAATAATACCATCGTTCAATGGACATGGACGCGCAGAGCATGAGAGCGGGAGAGAAAAGGAGAGAACCAGTAGCTTACTAGCCATGCCTGGTGGAATAAGACAAATTTGTAAGATTTAAGTTTCTTAACACACCTCTGTTTCCACACAGACAACGAGCTAGAGACCAAAAAAATTAGCATTTTTATCAATTCCAAAGAGTTGACAGGCTGTACACTACATATTCTTTGATCAAATTTAATGGCATATGAAGTTTGAAACATGTCACTGTGATCAGTAACAGAAGAGCTAGGATTTGTTCCTCTAGGGATTTAAGTCAACCATATATAGCCAAGACCAAGACCTTCAGTTACAAAGAGAAGGAATTATATTGCCTATACAACAATAATATCATCCAAAAACAAAAGAAATTTTACAAAACAGACTCTAGGAACTGGTGGCTTACCAATAGCTATGCCGGACTGGAAGAATAGAGGGGCCATCTGAGGAGCAGGGCGGGAAGCGTCGTAGTGGAAGAAGAATCCCCCACGTACACCACATGGTTGTTGTGTCGTCCACCTCTGCGAATGAGGAAACAACATCAGGGAACTGAACCAACCAACCACACATCATGACTGAAATGAGGTCCACGGATCATAATCATTGATCGATACAGCATAGAATGCAACAAAAATGCCTAGGCTTTGTCCGGAGGTACACAAAAGTATCCATCTAGTGATTTGTTTGAGCTACAGTTGAGTTGCCCTTGAACCCCACATTCAAACTAGTGGTATATGATGATTTCACATGCATGAAAGTTAAATCTGTCTTGCAGGGCTTGCAGGTACCTAGTAACTAAGTTGATCTTAACTTGGTGGGAGAAATTTTCGATGGACTCGAATATCAAGGAATCTATAGTTGCAATATAAGTGGCAATCCCTAGCCTTAATAGTAGGCAACAATTGACAATAAAAAGAAGGCAGATTATAAGCTTCAAATTACCTAGCACACCTCTATTTCCACAGAGTCGACGGGCTAGAAACCAAATAAGTTCCCATTTTTATCAATTCCAAAAAAAGAGCTGACAAGTTGTGCACTACATAATCCTGGATCAGGTTTAATGGGATATGAAACTTGAAATATTTCAGTGTCATCGGATATAGAAGACGTAGGATTTGTTCCTATAGGGATTCAAGTCAACCATATATAACCAAGATCTTTAGTTACAAAGACAAGGAACTTTTATTGCCTATACAACAATTATCTCATCCAAAAACAGAAGAAGCTGGACAGAACAGACTCTTAAGTGTCATTGGTAAATATTTGACATTTTTTATCAACATACAGGGGAGAGGAGAAACCGGTGGCTTTACTAGCAGCTACACAAGAGTGGAAGAATAAATGGGCCACCGTAGGGTCAGGGCGGGAGGCATCAGAGGGGAAGAAGAACCCCCGCGCACACCACACGGTGGCTCTGTTTTGCACATGTGTGCATGAGGAAACTGGATCAAGGAACTGAAATGGGGTCCATGGATGATAATCATTGATTGATAAAGCCTGGATTGCAAAAATAAAATTGAGGCTTTATCCATAGGTAGACAAAAATATGAATCAGTTGCTTTGTTTGAAGATACAGTACAGTTGTGCATTTTAACCCCACATTTAATATAGTTAGTATATGATGAACAGGAGGATAGAATTCACATGCATCAATGATGCATCTGTCTTGCAGGTCCCTAGAAGCTACCTTTAATTAATTGATGGGAGAAATGATTATCGGATGGACTCGAATATAATCTACTCTTTAATTAATTGATGCACTTGACTGTAAATTAGGTGACATACCTACCAAGTAAAAACTTAACCTAAAGGTTAGACCAATAATGCTAGAAATCACCATGGAACAATGGCCAACAAAAATAATACCATCGTTCAATGGACATGGACGCGCAGAGCATGAGAGCGGGAGAGAAAAGGAGAGAACCAGTAGCTTACTAGCCATGCCTGGTGGAATAAGACAAATTTGTAAGATTTAAGTTTCTTAACACACCTCTGTTTCCACACAGACAACGAGCTAGAGACCAAAAAAATTAGCATTTTTATCAATTCCAAAGAGCTGACAGGCTGTACACTACATATTCTTGGATCAAATTTAATGGCATGTGAAGTTTGAAACATGTCACTGTGATCAGTAACAGAAGAGCTAGGATTTGTTCCTCTAGGGATTTAAGTCAACCATATATAGCCAAGACCAAGACCTTCAGTTACAAAGAGAAGGAATTATATTGCCTATACAACAATAATATCATCCAAAAACAAAAGAAATTTTACAAAACAGACTCTAGGAACTGGTGGCTTACCAGTAGCTATGCCGGACTGGAAGAATAGAGGGGCCATCTGAGGAGCAGGGCGGGAAGCGTCGTAGTGGAAGAAGAATCCCCCACGTACACCACATGGTTGTTGTGTCGTCCACCTCTGCGAATGAGGAAACAACATCAGGGAACTGAACCAACCAACCACACATCATGACTAAAATGAGGTCCATGGATCATAATCATTGATCGATACAGCATAGAATGCAACAAAAATGCCTAGGCTTTGTCCGGAGGTACACAAAAGTATCCATCTAGTGATTTGTTTGAGCTACAGTTGAGTTGCCCTTGAACCCCACATTCAAACTAGTTGTATATGATGATTTCACATGCATCAAAGTTAAATCTGTCTTGCATGGCTTGCAGGTACCTAGTAACTAAGTTGATCTTAACTTGGTGGGAGAAATTTTCGATGGACTCGAATATCATCAGTTCTTTTATTGATGGATGCACTTGACAATGAAAAGAAGCCAGATTATAAGGAGTTTCTTAGCACACCTCTGTTTGCAAAGGTTCGATGGACTAGAGAGCAAATAAGGTTTCATTTTTATCAATTCCAAAGAGCTGACAGGCTGTATACTACATACATAATCTTGGATCAGATTTAATGGCATACAAAATTTAAAAAGTTTCGATGTAATCAGACAGAGAAGATGTAGGATTTGTTCCTCTAGGCAACCATATATAACCAAGATATTCAGTTACAAAGAGAAGGAAAATGTATTGCCTATACAAACAACAATCTCATTCAAAAAACGTAAGAAGCTGGATGGAACAAACTCTAGTGTCATTAGTCCATATTTGATGTTTTCCGATCAACATAGAGAGCAGAGGAGGGAAACGGTGGCTTACCAGCAGCTATGCTAGACTAGAAGAATAAAGGGGCCATAGGACATGCAGTGTGGGAAGCATCGGAAGAGGAATCCCTGGAGCACACCACACGTTGGCTTTGTCGTGCACTTGTGCCCATCAGGAAACCACATCAAGGAACTAAGCCAACCACGCATCATGAATGACATGAGGTTCATGAATCATAATCATTGATCGATAAAGCATGGAATGAAAATAAAAATGTCTAATCTTTGTCCATAGCTATGTTTTTAAGGCGTCCATAATGCGTCGCCTAGGCGACGCTTAGGCGTCAGGCCGCCCTGCAAGCTCAAGCCGTTCAGCTTGCCTTAGGTGCATGAGTAAGGCGTCCGCCTTAAGCTTTAAGGCGTCTGAAGCGCTTCTAAGGCCTCCAGGTTGGCGCCTTGGTCCATATTGGACGCCTTGAGCTTGCCAGCCAGACAGGGAAGCGGTTTTAGGCTAGAAAAAGAGATGTTGTTGGCTCCAACAGGTAAGAGGGGGGACAGAGAGAGAAATAACCCCCAATCAACACGCACCTCCTCCTCCGTCTCTAGCTCCTCTCCTCTAGCAGATCAGCTCCCTCCTCTGCAGCAGATCCTCTCCAGCTCCTCCTCCTCCTCCTCCTCGTCTCCAGTAGCTCATCCTCCTCCTCCTCCTCTCCAATAGCTCATCCTCCTCCTCTTCAGTACAACAACAACCATCAACAGGCAACAACAAGGAGCCAACTGCCAAGATATACGTCCCCCATCCTCTACTCCTCTCCCTCCGACCTTCTCCCCATCCTCCTCTGATCCATTTCTTCCATGTTCAGTTGTTCATTGCTTGCTTCTTTTGAGTTGTTCATTGCTTCCTGCTTTGCTAGTTGCTTGCTACTTTGTGCTAGCTTTTTTGCTGGTTGCTCACTGCCATTACTATTGGGGAGAATAGAAAGTGCAAAGAGGATGGATGTTATATGGGCTCAACAACCAGCAGCAAGTGCAAGATGTGTAGTGTGTATGCCTATTTTCCTACCAAGTTCTACTTCATTCTACTACTTAGAACTCTCTAAGGCGTCCGCCTTGCCTTATGCCTTACCGCTTAGGCCGTGAGGCGCCCCCCGGTGCCTTGCCTCGCCTTACCGCCTTAAAAACATAGGTCCATAGGCACACAAAAATATCCATACATTGCTTTGTTTGAAGCTACAGTTTAGTTGAGCACTTGAACCCACATTTAAACTAGTAATTATATGATGAACAGAAGGATGCATCTCTAGATTTCACATGCATCAAAGATAGATTTGTCTTGCACCCCCTAGTAACTAGCTTGGTTGATATTAACTTAGTGGAAGAAATGCCCGACGGACTCGAGTAGCGTCTATTTTTTTATTGATGGATGCACTTCACTGTAAATTAGGCGACATGCCTACCAAATAAAAACTTAACCTGAAGGCTAGAACAAAATTCCTAGAGATCACCATGGCACGATGGCCAGCAAAAAAATTAACATGGCTCGACGGCCATGGACAGGAAGAGCATGAGAGAGAGAGAGAGAGCAGACTTGTGGCTTACCAACAGCTATGGCTGAGTAGAAGAAGAACCGAGGCCACCAGAGGGGGAGGGTGGGAGACGTCGGAGCGGAAGAAGAATCACCACCAGGCTAACCGCACGGTGGTCAACCTAAAGAAATATGCCTGAGCGTTAATCAAGGCTAAATATGTTGGCAACCTGACACTAAAACTCCAAGGAATTTATAGCGAAGATAGAAGTGGTAATGCATTGCCTTAACCGTAATAAAAAAGAAGTCAGATAATAAGCTTCAAATTTGCTATCACACCTCTGTTTCCATAGAGTTGACGGGCTAGAGACCAAATAAGTTTGCATTTTTATCGCTTCCAAAGAGCTAACAGGTTGTATACTACATAATCTTTGGTCAGATTTAATGTCATGTGATATTTGAAATATTTTGATGTAATCAGATGTACAATCTGTTCCTCTAGGGATTTAAGTCTAGCATATATAACCAAGGCCTTTAGTTAGAAATAGATTTAATGGCCTACAGATGTTTTTCCCCTTCTAATCAGTAGTAATAATAATGGAAGACTGAGTAGACAGTTTTCCTTGATCAAGTAATGATCGAAGGCCGAGTACAGGTGTAGTCACACATGCATGCATAGATATGCGTCACACCACACCGGTCAAGCTTCCAGAAAAACAAAATCAAAAGAGGGAGAGGGCTTACCACCTATGCCATGTAAGCCTAGCTGGATCATCATACTGGCAGGCATCTGATAGGAGTACAAAGTATGTAAATAGAGTGATTATTAAAGGCAGAGCACTCTGATTTGTCAACATTGGGAGCCAGAGCACCAGTGCCGAAACCACCAGGACAAGGAGCTTGGCCCTCAGATCTTGCCTCCTGCAAAATAAATCTACAGTATCAACCACATGGCACAACAACATTATACCAGATGGCAGAAATCACACGAATAAGATGTTACAGGGGTTTGGACCAATAGCACTGAATATTAGTTAATCGACACAACCATGCCTTTTTTGACCGTATGCATACCAACCAGTTAAGATTGCATACAGTATGATAACTAAGCAACAATCGAAGCACGCTCGCAATTGGTGTGTTCCAATGCAGAAGGAATAGATACTCACTCCAGTAAGCACTAGACTACTGCCCAACCTCAACAATCAAATATGGACATACTGAGACAACTTTCAGCAAGTTTAAATGAAATGAACAAACACTGAGACAACTTTCAGCAAGTTTAAATGAAATGCACAAGAACCCATCCGGCAATGAAATGAAATGTTGTAGTACAAGTTGTTGGAAACAAATAACCTTACCATTCAAAGCACTACAGCAAGCAATGGAATGTCCAACCTCAACAATCTAACAAGGTCTTTCTAGTACAATAAGAACGACATTAGCCTGACACTATTTTTTATCATATTTGGAATACTTATACTTGGCACAGAAAAGAGTATATTCGACTCAAAACAAAGCATCTTATGGGCCAACAAATGCGACTCGTTATTTTTGGATGTTTTGCTAGACTATTATGAAACCTACACTCCTACAGGAACAAAAACAGTAGGATAATATCTATCACACAACTACTGTACTAGTGATCAAACCACTTCGTTATGCAGCAATATTCCAAATCTGGGCACAATAGTAAATAGAAATCATCTTTTCTATTACACAACAGTAACATCTTAAGAGTTAATTATTACCATAGCTCCTGTTCTTGGGGAGAAGAATTTTGAACCACGGCAAAAAAAAAGAACATATTGGTGGTAAAGTAGGGATCGACCTTGTGCTGCTTGTCGTCATGGTCGAAGTGGAGGTCGGACTCAATGGTGTCCGCCTTGTCACCTTGTGCATGGGGTCCCGATCTTCGATGGAGGGTGCCAGCTGCTGCTCCATATAAAAGAAAAAAAATAAGTTTAGCGCACCAACAATCCCGATCGTCGCTGGAGGGTGCAAGTTGCGGTATAGTATTTGATAGTAAACTTGAAGCAGTCATTATTGCAAGAAAAAAAGGAAGCAAACAATATAGGTCAACAAAGTCAATGAACAAGGTAGGAGGAAACAACATCACAAAGATAATTTCTCAATCAGTCGCTAGTTTGATTTGGCCATGACTAGGATTTGAATCTTTTGCAACTTTAGCACAACACATGTGCAGTAACGCGTTGCTGCTGGGTTAATAATCCTAGTGCTCAAATAACCAACATTTTTTTGCAATACGCACAAAACTAATCAATGGCATGTGATATTTGAAATATTTCAATGTAATCAGATGTACGATTTGTTTCTCTAGGGATTTAAGTCAAGCATATATAACCAAGGCCTTTAGTTAGAAACAGAAGGAACTTTTATTATTCGCAAATAAAAGAACTTTTATTGCCTATACAGAAAAACGAAGAAGCTAGACAGAACAGACTCTAGTGTCACTTGTTCATATCTGATGCTTTTGGATCAACACAGAGAGCAGAGAGGGAATCGATAGCTTACCAGCAGCTATGCAAGAGTGGAAGAAGAATTGGTGCCACTGGAGGGGCAGGTCGGGAAACATCGGAGTGGAAGAGAAATCCCCCGCACACACCACACGGTGACTGTGTCGCGCACCACCTATGCTCATCGGGGAACCAAGCCTAGCAAGCACACATGACGACTGAAATGAGCCATATCACAATCATTTTGATCAATAAAGCATGGAACGCAACAAAAATGTCTGGGCTTTGTGCAGAGCTACACAAAAAAACACGTCCATCACTTTGTGCAGAGCTACACAAATATGCATCCATCGCTAGAGTGGACTTTAATTGTGTGCTAGAACCCCACATTTATTTAATCTAGTAGGGTAAGTATATTATGAAGAGAGGATATATTTCACATGCATCAGGATAAATCTGTCTTGCAGGGCGGTCGGGTTCCTAGTAACTAGTAACTTGTTGATCTTTCTTTGCGGGAGAAATCTCTGACGGACTCGAATACTACCGGATGGTAGAAATCACACAAATAAGATGTACTGTCATCAATATGAATTAACCTGCAAAACCGTGAATTCTTCGACTGTATGCATACCAACTGATTAAAACAACTACATATTTTTGCTACTCCTACACGTTTTCAATCACAGCTCAACACATGTAAAAGTATATTGATTCTAAACCACTAGCAAACACCACAAACAGTCCACTCAGGACATTGAAAGGTCCATTTTGGTACAAGATAACAAACAAATTATCATTTGCTGGAAAAGAAAGAAAGAATATGATTAACAGAGCTACAAAGATGAGCCTTCTCAAGTTGCCTAAACAACAGGTCAGTATAATCCTAATTTATCCAAGAAATTAGCAAACTAAACTTCTTAGTCCGCTGTCAAGCAATAGAAAATGTATCTACGCAGCGATTCCAACGACAACACCATTACAATCACAACCACCACCACCACAGATCCAAGCACTACATCAGATCAATGGTCTGTATGAGTAACAATAGATAGCAGGGCGGTCATGCTGAAAAGTAGGTAGATCCTACATAAAGATCAACATCAGGCCTACTTAGTAGACTGAACATATATAAGTAGAGAATGCATCCAGCACCTGGCGTCATAAAACTAGTTTACCAGGAAAATGAATGCCAAAAGAGCAGCAACGCGTGGTTCACCTTAGGGCAACGAATAAGAAAACACAAGGCCAAGTAAGCCTAGCTGGATCATCATACTGGCAGACATCTCCTAGGAGTACTAAGTATGTCAATAGAGTGACTATTGAGGGTCGAGCACTCTTTGATTTGTCCATGTTGGGAGCAAGAGCACCGGTGCCGAAACCACCGCCGAAACCACCAGGTCGAGGAGTTTGCCCCTCAAATCTTGCCTCATGCCAAATAAATCTACAGTATCAGCCACATGGCACATCATCATTATACCATATGGGAGAAATCACGCAAAAAACAAGTTACAGGGGTATGGATCAATTGCAAAATATTAGTTAATCGGAACAACCATGCCTTCTTTGACCGTATGCATACCAACCAATTAAGATTGCATATAGTATGATACCTAAGAAATCATCAAAGCACACCCACAATTGGTGTGTTTCAATCCAAATAGAAGGAACATCTACTCACTCTAGTAAGCACTGGACTAGTACGCAATGTATATGGACATACTGAGACAGCTTTCGGCAAGTTGAAATGAAATGAACAAGCACTGGGACAACTTTAAGCAAGTTAAAATGAAATGAACAAGTGCCCATCCAGCAATGAAATGAAATGTTGTAGTACAAGATGTTGGAAACAAATAACCTCACCACAAAGCACTCCAGCAAGCACTGGAATGTCAAACCTCAACAATCAAACAAGGTATGTCTACTACAATGAAGAACAACACTAGCCTGACACTATTTTTTATCATATTTTGGAATACTTATACTTGGCACAGAAAAAAGTATAGACTCAAAACAAAGCAACTTATGGGCCAATAAATGCAACTCGTTGTTTTTGGATGTGTTGCTACTCCTTCCATTCCTAAATATAAGTATTTTTTAGGGATTCCAATATGGACTACATACGGAGCTGTATGTAGTCCATATTGGAATCTTTAAAAGGACTAATATTTAGGAGCATAGGGAGTAGACTATTAAACCTACACCACTACAGGTACAAAAACAGTAGCATAATATCTATCACCAAACTACTGTACTAGTGATCAAACCGCTTCATTATGCAGCAATATTCCAAATTTGGGTACAATAGTAAATTTATATCATCTTTTCTATGACACAACAGTGACATCTTAGAGTTAATTATTACCATAACTCCTGTAAAGTAGGGATTGACCTTGTTGGGCGTCGTAATGGTCGAGGTGGAGGTCGGACTCGACGGTGTCCTCCTCGTCACCTTGGGCATGGGGTCCCGATCGTTGATGGAGGTTGCCTGCTGCTGCTCCAAATCAAACAAAAAAAAGTTTAGCGCACCAAGAATGGTTGGTTGTAGGTAACTTGCAAGTTGCAGTATAGTATTTGATAGTAAACTTGAAGCAATCGTGATTGAAGGAAAAAAGGAAGCAAACAATCTAGGTCACCAAGGTCCATGAACAAGGCCGAAGGAAACAACATCATAAAGATAATTGCTCAGTCAGTCACTAGTTTGATTTGGGCATGACTAGGATTTGAATCTTTTGCAACTTATAGCACATTACATGTGTAGTAAAGCATTGCTGCTGGGTTAATAATCCTGGTGCTACAACAACCAACAATTTTTGCAATACGCACCGAATTAATCAATGGTTCTGAGTTGATGTATTTGTTGTAAAAAAACCATCCAAGCTACATGCATACATGAGGCTGTGTATTTGTGACCAAGAAGTTACATGTGTTTGTTACAGCAGAAGAGAAACCACAAAAGGAAGGCATTCTCCTCTGTTTTGGCCCAAAATCCCGAACTGAACATACTATACATAGCCATACACGATGGTCAAGCAGCCTACTAATTCTCAGGTTGTCATGGTTAAGAACATACTCTCTCCGTCCCATAATATAAGACCATTTTGCAAGCTATGTTAGCTTGCAAAAGGGTCTTACATTATGGGACGAAGGGAGTACATAGCAAGACAATGACACGAAGTACACAAGTTGGTTCGTTTGAAAGAAATATAGCACAGAATCTAAACAACTCTAAACTAGAAAATAAACAGGGGACACCTGAAATTATATGAGTCTACACTAGATAGATATTGTTCCATTGTGAGTTACTGAGTTGTATGGCATGCTCCTTCCATACATACAAACAAACAAACAGAGCATAAAAGCATCTAATGAGACATGAGTATTCTACAAGTCGCTATGGCATGATGGGCAGCGCAAAATTGACAACACACACACACACACACACACACAGAGAGAGAGAGAGAGAGAGAGAGAGAGAGTTGCTGCTCCGTTAATAATCCTAGTGTTGCAACAGCCAACAATTTTTGCAATACACACACAATTAATCAATGGTTCTGAGTTGATGTATTTGTTGAAAAAATCATCCAAGCTACATGCATACATAAGGTTGTGTATTTGTCACCAAGAAGCTACATGTGTTTGTTACAGCAGAAGAGAAACCATAAAAGGAAGGCATTCTCCTCTGTTTTGGTCCAAACTACCAAACTGAACATACTACACATAACCATGACACGATGACCAAGCAGCCTACTAATTCTCAGGTTGTCATGGTTAAGAACATACTCTCTCCGTCCCATAATATAACACCATTTGCTATGTTAGCTTGCAAAAGGGTCTTACATTATGGGACGGAGGGAGTACATAGCAAGAAGATTACACAAAGTACACAAGTTGGTTCGATTCAAAGAAATATAGCATGGAAGCTAATCAACTCTACACTAGAAAACAAACAGGGGACACCTGAAATTATATGAGTCTACACTGGATATATATTGTTCCACTATGAGTTGTATGACACACTCCTTCCATACATACTAACAAACAAACAAACAGAGCATACAAGCAACTAATGAGACATGAGTATCCTACAAATCGCTATGGCACATTGGCTAGCGCAAAATTGACCACAACAAGAGAGAGAGGAGAGCATAGAGCATAGAGGGCTTATCGAGGAAGAACTGCTGGCTAAATCGACGGTGGCAACGGCGAGAAGAGGAATGGGAGGCATCAGGATGTTTTATTGATTCAACACTTAAGGAATGAATCAGCCTTGCCTCTGCAGTCATTAAATAAATGCTAAAGCAATTCGTATCATCGTTCTATGGAGACTATTTCTTTGCATCCACTTAATATATACCGTGCATCCAAACAAAGAACATAATAAAAGGAGTCACTGTGTGAAAATCAACATGTAAAATAACAGCTTAAACAAACACAGTTTGTCGTGGTTTAGAAAAATATGTAGGAGAAGAATGATTGATGCTGCTAAATCAAGAATCAAAAACTCAAGGCTTTCTTTTTGGACGATACATGGCTGCTGCAAACATGCAAATACAAGCAGCACGTATTTGTCTAATGAAGAAATACATGATTCTCCTCCGTACAATATTCTTCTGTAACGAAAGAAAAACTTGATGGAAACGAACAGCATGGGAGAGGGAGAGAGAGAGAGAAGTCACCTTGGAAACATAGGGGGCTTGATGTTGGCAATGTTGAGCGCCTTGGTGGGCATGCCCTTGAACCCCTTCGATCACACCCGTAGTGCCTACCTTGGTGAGGCAGCAAACTGCCTGCATGGATCAGATGCAGAGATGGACAAGGCTGCAACTCCGTGCAGACTTGATCCTGCCAATCAGAACAAGATCATTATTCATTAGCTAGGAACAAAGAATATATTTTTCCAGAAAAACAAGAGTATTTCTTCGCAGCCACTTAACATATACCGTGCACCCAGAACAAAGACCATGGTAAAAGGAATCACTGTGTCGAAACCAACAAGTAAACTAGCAGCCTAGTAATTCTCAGCTAGTCAAGGATAAGAACATATTCGCCCTGTAAACCCCTGTTCAAGAATTCATCTAATTAACCAGTTAACTTGCCGATTAATCCCTACTCGTAGGGTTACCGAGTAGCCTATAAACCGATAAATCGTCCGATTAATTGATTAAATGGTCGATTAACTTGCCGATTAGCCGATTAATCCCCTACTCACCAGCCAACCGAGCAGCTACCAGTTAACGATTTCCTCAACAATGATGTGAACTAATATAAGATCTTTTAGTTAGTTTACAGAGGGATTTCATAGCAAGACAATGATTGCTGCTGCTAAATCAGCAATCCAAAATTCAAGCCTTTTTTCGGATACATACATGGCTGCTGCAAATGAAAACAGTACTAGTAGTTGTGTAATTAAAGAAATACATGGCTGTCCTCCCTCCCATATTTATTTGTCTAATGAAATAAATAAGTGGTGGAAACGGACTGAGTGGGAAAGAGAAGTCGTCCTTGGGAGGAGGGGAGGCTTGATGGCAGCGAACCCTTGATAACATGGAACGACGACCTATACGGCCCATCCATCACCAGTGAAGCAAATCGGTGGACAGAATTTAACCCCCAACGACAATTAATCACAGTAGCGATATGTAGAAGCTGAGCAAGATGAAGATCCATGGCTGCAGGACGCAGTGTGGTTTAATTGCTTACAAAATCAAAGCCATCATCAGCAAGCATATATACGTGTGTAGTTTCCATCACCAACAAGCCAATTGGGTTGCAACTAGGATGGCTACAACTAGAGTGTAAGTAGATGATTCTCCTCCCTCCCCTATTTATTCTCTAATATCTAATCTAATGAAACCAAAAAAAAAAACTCTTGATTGATGGAAACGAATAGAGTGGTGTGGTGACGGGGGAAATCTGGCTGCTCGCACGGACCAGATCAGATGCGTGGATGAAGAAATCGAGAATGAAATAAGGGGAAGGCCGGACCTTGATCTGCGGAAGTGAGGGTCGGAGCTCGGCGGAGAAGAGAAGCAGGTCCATGGCGGCGTCCCGTCCCGTCCCGGCGCGTGAAGGCCGCAGCGGATGTGGAGAAGGTGGCCGTCCTCCTCTCCCGGCGCGCGGTTGTGGAGTCGGACCTCCTCTCCGTAGAGGCCCAGCTGGACGACCGGCGCCCAAATACATGGCAGAAGGCCTCCTTCCTGGAGAGATGAGACCTCCCATGGTGAGAGATAGAGAGAGAGCAGAGCCAAGGAGGAAGGAGAAGGAGAAGAAGAAGAAGAAGAAGAAGAGACCGGTGCTACACCTTGTCGAGCGAGGTCTTGGAGGAGAGGGCTCGGTCGCCATGCTAGCTAGGGTTTCCGAGCTCCATGGCGCTGCAGATCTGGACGCTGTCTCGCTCGATCTGGGAATGAGGGAGAAGGTGAGGGCCGCGGCGGTGCTGGAGGGGGGAGAGGAGGCCGCCAGCGGTGGGTTTGGGGTTGGGGGATTCTCTCGTGGGTTGGGGTTGGGGTTGGAGGAGGACGAAGAGTTGAGCATGGGTTTGGGCCTCCGCCTTTTGGTTTTAGTTTTGCTTTTGGTTCCCCTCCCTTTTGGTTTTATTTGAAATGAAATCCATACGGCGGCCGCGGAAAATTTGGCCTACAAATCTACGCTATGCGCGCGCGAGCGAAAAGTAAGATAAACGTCCGAGCGAGTTTGTCGAGATGAGCCCCGAAAAGAGTGCCGTGAATTCATCATGGGGCGCGCGGGAGGAGGCACCCGACCACGCGGATCAACCCTTAGCCCTCATGATCTCAACCCTCCATTTGATTTTCTTCCTCCAAGATCCGATGGCAGACATCCTATATCACGCAGATCGTGCTTCTTTCCCTCTATGAGTCTCAACAATCAGCTCTAGCCTAGGTTTCTTCATGCATTATATTGTACTAATAAATATAAAAAATATCTTGAAAGCATGCATCACCGGTCAAGCTTCCAAAAAATCAGAATCAAAAGAGAGAGAAAATGCCTTGTGCAGTTTTGCAAAGAAAAGAAAAAGAAAACGGGAGATTTGATTCGCGCGGAACGGAACCGTGAGTAGTGATTGGGGATTTGTTGCGGATTCCACGCGCGCGTGTGCACCAAAGATTGATTATTACTTTGGCCGCCGCTAGCTAGCTTTGCTTGCTCGCTCGCCGGCTGCACAGAGTAAAGGGCATGCAATCCAAGTATCGCACAGCGTGCTTCCGTGCACCGTCGCTACGCCCGCCGTTACGGGCGACCTGAAGGCGCTGGTCCGCCGACCGGATCTCCGCTACCTGGAGACCTTCCTTGCTCCTGGCGATGACGAGCCGGACCACCCTCTAACATTATCATTCAGAGTCATGTGCTTGGCGCAATGCAGGATGAACCTGCTGCTTCGGGTCTTCTCCTCTTCCGCTCGACTACTATATGCTGGTTTCCCACCATTGTTATGTCCGCCAACTATATGAGTTGATCCAGCTGTTCAGCATACTCTTTGCTTACTCTTGTTCAATTAGGTTACAATGTGGCACAACAAAGCAATACTTAGTAGGGATTTGCTTGACGTTAGCATGCTTATTTTCTTGAGCGGTGCTTGTTATTTGCCATGGATGCAGCCAACTCATATTCTGCCCACCATTTGCCCTCTAGTTTCATAGTTAATCAGCGTACCGTTGGTGCATTTTGGAATATTGTGTTATCTAATTTGTATGCAACTGGAAACTTATCAAACAATTTTTTTGTGAACAGGAAACTTATCAAACTTGGTGAGCCATTCTCATCAAGTGAACATGCATTTGATCATCATAGGGCTGGATGACTAATAAAAGGAATACAACTTTTAGAGTGGTTGGACTTTTTTAGAACCGTCGGTTGATGTCGATCTAACGGCAGACAAATACGAAGTACTGGGTAGTACTCCGATGAAAGTACGCGAAAGTACTAAAACGAGTGGGGCCGGTACTCGTGACAAGGTGGGGACGCGTTTTAATATGGGGGCAGTTTAGTCCTAGGAAAATTTGCACGCGCCGCCCCTCCCGTCGAATGCAAAACCGCCGCCATGGTGCTACAACTTCCACAATTACTCATCGGCGGCCATCTCCTCCCTCTCCTCCAAGTCCACCGCAGTCATCTCCTCCTTCTCGCCGCTGCAACTTCGCTCCACTCAGGCAACCCCTCCCCACCCACCCCCCATCCCCTCTTCCATCGAAGCAAGAATCGGCAGATCGAGCTGATGGCCGGTGGCGAGAACAGCGACTTCGTGCAGATCGCCGGCGGTGACCAGGTCAAGTTGGCCAGGTTGAGGGAGATTTGTTCTTGGTTTGACAACACAAGGCAGATGAGCTGGACGGCAATGGCCACTTTCAAGAATTTGACGAAGAAGGAGAGGGCAAAGCTTTGCCCCCCGCCCGCACAACCGATTCACAAGATCGAGATCCTCCTCTGGGCGATGGAGCAGGCCAATTCGTCCAGCAAGTGGACCACGCAGAGGTGGTGGGCATTCAGGTCCAGGGTAGAGCATCCACTGGATCAGGGACCCACCGTGCATGAGGTGCCGTTGCAGATTGTGCAGCCTCCAACCGAGTCACCAGAGATTCCGAAGAGCAAGATGAGGAGGACAGTGGTCGCGACCTCGCTTCCCTGCCGTTCTCCACGCTTCCCTCGCCGCTCTCGTCATCTGAACGGCGGCGGTAGCTATGTTTAGAGTAAGCTTCCCCACTCCTCATCTTCCTACTGCTCGTGCTTACATCGTGGTGATACTGATCGTAATAGCTCAGAGAGGGAATGTTATATGGCATTTTAATCTCAATAAATTGCATGAATATTTGAGTACATGGATTTGGAGGATGGATTATGATGTATGTGAACCCTATGCATCATATGTACCCTAGGACTAATTAGTAATGTTCTAGTGGTAGACACTGAAATATTTCGGTACAAACCGGTAGGCACTGAAATATTATGTACTGCCCTAGGCAAAAGTTGTAATGTTGTAGTGGTGGACACTGAAATATTTTGGTACACACCGGTAGGCACTCAAATATTTCGGTACTGCCCTAGGCAAAATTTGTAATGTTGTAGTGGTGGACACTGAAATATTTTGGTACACACCGGTAGGCACTGAAATATTTCGATACAATGTTGTAGTGGTAGACACTGAAATATTTCGTTACTACAATTTCAGTACACACCGATGCACACTGAATTATTTCAGTACTGCAGTTTCAGTACACACCGGTACACACTGAAATATTTCAGTACTGCAAATTCTTTACATAGTTGGCATTTTGTCATTTATTTGTGAATTAATCCATGCATCATATGGCCTAACTTTGTACATGAGTTTGGGTCAATTTCATGTCTATTTATTGTTAAAATTATTGTCATGCCATGAAACACAAGACAAGTCACTGACCCAAGCTTGCAAAGATGCCATATCAATGTTGCTGATATGAATATGCATGTTTTTACCAAGTCTTGTGTCAGAATTAAAACCGAGCATTTTTTCTTGATGGTATCCATGGATCTAGAACTCCTATGAATTTGCTCATGTTGGATGTTTTGTTCTCCATCATTTGTACTAGCATTCCGTGCGATTAGATGCCTGGCAAATTTATTTTCTTGCCTCCAACATCCCATGTGTGTTTTGCAGGAAAAAACCTGGAGTTCACCAGGCTGGCTGAAGTTGTGAGGCTGGGAGGCTGATGGTGCTGCTACTGGTTGATCCTTCTTCTTTCGGCTTTTGTTCGTCCTTCCTCAAGCAGTTGGACCAGTTCTACTTCCCTATGTGCTGTTAATGTATTAAGTAGTTCCTTTGAATTTGTAGTATTAGTTAGTTTGAATGTGGAAGTACCTTAATTTTTAGGAACGAAATGTTGCTTTGTATGACCAAGGGTTTGATACCTTAATCTTTGGATAATTAATTATATGAACTGTTGGATGTGGCACACAACTAAACGCCTCTACCATTGATACTAGTTCAACAAGTCGGTCCAATTAGAGACCAGCCACTACCATATAGAACAGTTAGCATTTCATACTACAACCTGGCGCAACACTGAAGCGCCACTACCATATAGAACAGTTAGCATGTCTGAAGCAACACTGAAGCGCCATTTGTGATAATTGCACCATCGAAAGAACAACTAAACATGAAGGAAGTATTCACCACCAATAAAGTTAAGGCCACACATATAGATAGCATTCTAAGTTACCACCACATGTACCAGGAAGTTCACCACAGATCCAGTTCACACACACAATACATTACATTACATTACATTAATAGAGGTAGTTTCCAACCAGTTCAGACCCAGATGCAGCTTTCCAAAAGTAAAACATCATCAAATATAGTGATGATGAGTACGGCTTCCAGCTTCTGATGATCAGCATGATGTACGACTAGAGGTTAGGGTTTTTCAGGACCTTGTGGAGGGCAGAATGCTGAGCCCCGATCTTGTAGTCACGACTGCTGATGGATGTAGCCCGACAATGCTCCATCAGATGCTCCTGCAACCCAGACCTGGGCTTGGGCTTGCTGCAGTAGGGGCACCTATACTTGTCCTTCCTCCAGTTGTAGTACATGGCAGATCCTTGGGCCCTGATCTTCTGCACCTCCTTCTCTTCAAAGGACTCGACGTTCCCCTCGTCCACATCATCTCCAGATTCATACTGCACACATTAATGACTGACATTAATACATTATGCATTCAAAAAACTATAAACACGTAATACTAACTCAATGCACAAATAACATTTCCACTAGGCCTTACCACGTACGGCTCATCTTCATGAGAGTCATATGGGTAGAACCCAGTCTTGTCCCACTTCCTTTTGTTGCCCACAAGATCCTCCTCCTCCTGCTATATTGTCAAACAAGCACATCAATTACAATGAATTGAATTGCAGTTAACAGAATGTCATTACAAACAAAATTGTGAATGTGAACCACATTGGTATGTTGCAAGTGACCAAATGCTTTCCTTATAAATAAAGAATCTAAGCAATCAATCAAAAGACAAATGATTTCCTTCATAAATGCTAATGAAAATGCAAGCTGGATTCTTGACATTCCCTGAATTTACCCAACACTTTTCTTTTGAGGGAATCCCCCCCCCCCCACACTACTTAATGGAAACATATAGTATATTTTGTTGCTAGGATTCTAACTTGGAATGTTTACTTCACACTTTACATATAGTATATACTAATTACAGAAGCCAACTACAAATTTCAATATGCACAGATTACTGTTTTTGGGATAATGCAGCAAAGCTCCTACACATATTAACATAATACAGTAGTTAATTAGGTACAACTTCAACTATAAATGCATACATCTCCAACAAACATCTAAAATTTCATTACTTACCTAAACAACAAATTATACTATAGATGAATCTTGTATCATCTAAATAAATTCATTGGCACATCAAAATTAATGCATTCCAAATCAAATATGTTTCCATCCAGTATCATTGAACCACAGATCAAATCAAATAATCATAAATGTCAGCAGCATTGAACTACAGATCTAATAATCATATTACATCTATCTGACCTTAAATTCCCCCTTAAATAAGGTATTCAACCTCGTACTAATTAAAATCTAACAAGCAAAAATTCAACTACTAACCTAATAAGCATCTGAAAAAACCCCAAGATGCTATTATCTCTGAAGCAACGACATTGCAGAGGATGTTCAATGCTGTCAATATCTCTGAAGCAACAACAAAAGTCCACAACTAACCCAAACTAAATAAGCATAGACTGCCCCTTCCCCTCGACCACGCTTTCCCTCTCCTTCAGAAGCCCCAATCCAGCACAAAAAATCCAGCCCTTGAGAAGCTCTTTTTGATTAACATGACAACACCCAGTACATGAGCACATCCTTCACTATATTTACAACCAAACTAATGCACCATCTAATCACCTCAGGTAGACAATTTCCAAAACACAACGCCATGCACAACCCATCTCATAGCCTCTGCCTGACAGGCATCAATCAAGCATCAAATAACTGCAACTATGACAACATGCATCAATCAAGCATCTAAGAATTGCAACTATGACAGGCATAATCCCTAGAACTGAGCATCCATTTAATTAATCATCAAGCCAAAGAACTAAAGCAGGCACCAACACAAACCAATAGAGAAATATATATTTGACTAATCCATCATCTAATCCTCAAGCCAAACACCTAAAGAATTGCAAAAATTCCACTACTAATCCAATAAGCATCTGGAAAAAAACCCATCCCTCAATCCGGCTACTTCTAACCTAATCTAATAATCATATGTGGTCCACCATTCTTGCACGAATCAAATACAGAAAAACCATAATGCAGAGAAAACCCTACCTCCAACAAATCTAACCAAACAAAGTTCTGGCCACAAACACTACAATCTAAAAACTACCAACTAAAAGTGATAAGCAGATACCTTCTGCTCCGCCTCCTCCTCGCCGGAGCCGGCCTCCACCTTCTCCACCTCGTGCGCCTCGCCAGAGCCCGCCCCCACCTTCTGCACCTCGCTAGTGCCTGCCTCCACCTTCTGCGCCTCGCCAGAGATCGCCAGAGCGAGCGCATCTGGCTAGACCGCGCCGCTGCGGCCCGGCCCCGCCTTCTCCATATCTCCAATGGAGGGAGCACCGCGCTGGACGCCGGCACGCCCCCTCACAAAGGTGCCCGCAGCGACCTGCCGCACCTGCTCCACCAGATCTGCGCCCCAATCGGGGCGCTCGCCTCCTGCATCCGCCATGGCGATTGAGAGGATGCGGTGAGCTAAACGAGGAGGTTGGAGAGGAGAGGGAGTGGGGAGTGGAGAGAGGGAGACGATGCGGCGGGGGGAAATGGTGGGCGATGCGGCCGGAGATGGTTGCCGTCCACATTTATATGATGGGACAGTTTTGGCAACTACCCGTCACACGTGCTACCCCACGCGCGGGCGGCTTCACGCGTGCACGAAAGGCCGTCGTATACAAACAAATACGTATACGGCCGGGCATACGATCCTATATGACGACCAACACGCCCGAGACCAAGGAAGCGTGCACCCGCCCTCCCTCGTGCGCCCTTAAGGCCAGCCCATGTGAGGGGCGGGAAGCCCCTTTCGTTTTTCCTTTTTATTTTTCTGTTTTCTATTTTTCCTTTTGAAAGTAATTCAGGATTTGTACAAAGTTGCAAATTGCGAAAAAATGTTCGCATTCAAAAGTTGTTCATGGCTTGAAAAAATGTCCAGGACATGATAAATCTCACAGATTCAAAAAATGTTCGTGATTTCAGAAAGTGTTCATATGTTAAAAAAATGTTCATGAATTTTTAGTAAATGTTCAAAATATTTTGAAAAATGTATGATTTTTTTAAAAATGTTCATGAATTCGCAAAAGATATTAGGAAATTTTCAAAATGTTCACAATTTCAAAAATATATTTCTGAATTTGGAAAATTTTCCTGATTTCAAGAACAGTTCATCTTTTAAAAAATTGTTCCTGAATTCAAAATATATTTATGTTTTTCTTAAGAAAGCGTGAATTTGAAAAAAAATCGCAATTTCTTAATAATACGAATATTATTTGAAGTTGATGAAAAAATATAATTCAAAAGTGTTCACCCATATTTTTAAAAAAAGTTCAAATCTTAAAAAATCACTAATTAAAAAAATGTTCTCGAATTTCAGAAAATGTATGTAAATTTCTTCGTAAGCTTCAGCAAACATATATAACAGTTACCATGTATAACAGTTACCATGTCACACTACAGCCTATAAAACATACACAGTGGAATAATCATAGCTAGTAGAGCATTAGTTACCAGTTAATAATAGTTGCAATCCATCACAAGCAATAGTACCTAGATATGAGTAGATATAGGTACGGTAATACACGACAAGTACTCGCAAACAAAAGCTAACATAACAAGTTCATTTCACATTGATACATGGCCCACCCCAGTTCTAAATGAGGTGGATGGTGATCATCATCCTCAAGTCATGGCGACGGGTGTTCGCAACATTGAGTAGGATGGCCTATCCTACCCGAATATTCTTGGCACGAAGGAACTTCTTCCACCCTGCCCTGATCAAGACAGTGCGAACGTCGGTGTCCACTGCATAGGCATAGATGGTGATGGAGCCCATTCTGGTAAGGCATAGTCCAGGAGCCATGCCTTCTTCGTCCGGGTTGATGCCACAGCTATCAAGTAGAGGATGCTCATGATTGCCAAAAGTACATATTTCCACTTTCTGATAAGAACTAAACGTGTATCAGAATGATGCTAAAAGTAGAGCATGAGCATGTATCAATTGATGCTACCTATTTGTGTTTAAATGGGCTCAACAAAGCTGGTGCTGGTTTATGCTCTCTGCGTGACCATGATGGTAACGAAGACACTTGCTTGGCTATGGTCTTGCTGTCAAATTTAAGTTTCAGTTCTTTAAGACTCTTTGTTTTTGCTACTTCGTTGAGATCGACTAGCTTTCTCGGGCGTCCACGTGCTCTCTTCCTTTTTGGGGAGTTGGGTGCACCACTTTTGGGGGAGTTGGGTGCACCGGTATCCTTCTGGGAGTTGGATGTATCGGGTTCGTTGGAACCATCAGAATTGTTTACAAATTGTAGGTCGTCTTCTGAACCATCAGGTAGAACTGCTTGCTGGGCATCGTACACCTCCTTCTGTATAAGAGAGAGTGATGCATTAGTTCTAATCATGAGACTTATGACTTATGAAATAAATGATATATTCTTGATGTAGCGCTAACCGTTATGGGGAACTTATATGATTCGAGATGAAGCGCATTGCAATTTGAATGCAGTAAGGCTGTACATATTTTCCACCTAAAAAAATCTATCCTTGCCTATATTTGATAACTGACACTTACGTCAGCATAGCCTTCAAGCTAAACAAAGTACAAATTTAAATTAGGCATTCAATTACCTGGTTAAAAATATCGGTCATTTCATCCCCGTTCCATGACAACATGTACTGCAGTGTCCAAACCGCACAGGAAGTCCTGTGATGTGTAGTTAAAGACCAGTAATCTTATTCATGTAGGCAAATAATAATTTATGAGGCCATGCGTACCCATCGGTCTGTTGTTGTATGTTCTCATAGCGTTTTTTGGTCCATTCGGCAAAATTAATGTTCTTAGCTGGTGATATCAACCCATTCTTGACAGCTTCGTCGATGCAGCACTGAATCGAGTCCACCTAGGGTACGACGAGTTATATATAGGGTTACGGTACTTTGGGAGCTCGTGTGCCATGCAGATCAAAAGAGGCAGCAAGAGAACACTTACAAGAGAATCTTTCTTGGTCTTGTCGCAATGATAATTCATGGAGTTCAGAGTCTGAATTTCTTTTTTGTCAAAATTAAACATTATTACCATCCAATGTTTTTGGTGTACATTCAGTGGGACATGCACCTACAGTAAAATTTGGGTTGGGTTGAGAACCGAAATTTGTCATGTACAGTGTGTACATAAACTATGAAAGTGAGGAAAACGTGTACCTTTTTGGCGCCGTACAAATTTTTCTGCTACACGAGCTAACCATGAGGCTACACGTCCAACAGGAACCACCCCCTTCATTTGTAACAGCTTTTCGGTTTCTTGAGGGGATATGATTGAGGTAGTATCATTCTCAATTTGGCTAATGCGAGCATATGCCATAATAACCTGCCAAATTCTCAATCATACAATAATAAGACAATGATTGCAGTAATGATGTAGAATAGAGTATAATGGGCTTACATCACCATAAATGTATTTGTCATCCAAATTTCACTTCAGATTTTCTGCTGTGAGGGTAATGTCTCCGATTCTAACTATTTCAACAGGGACGTATGTTCCAAGGATGTAAACGGCTGTCTCTATGTCCTCATCCATGAACTTGTAATCATTACCAAAGACAGGCTTCATCGGAGTTAATTGTGGTTCCTCATTGTTTTCCGTCACATGTCTTGCACTTGGTGTACTCGAAGTCCTGCCGTGAATTGGCTAGCCCTAGGAGTTCTTGTCAGGGATGAATTGCACACATTGACTTGATCCTACAATGAACAAAGGTAGTTCATCATTAGTTTGTTACTTTTATATATTAACATGTTCGGCCATATTGATCACCTGCACGCCTCCTTTCTGTGACACTGTTTGTCGGTTGCTTGTAAATTCGTATTTTATTTCCTGTAACAATGCAAACAATAATGAACATGAAGGAACATATTCATACAAAATACAAAATGCACAGTATGACATACATGGAGTTCCCTCCTTAAGTATTTAATTTCGTCCTCGGCCTTCGACAACCTAGGATTAGTGCCAGTTTTAGTCTTCATGTCGATCAACTCTTCACCTAGCGTCTGGTATTTGACATCAAATCTGTGCTCAATTTCCATCAACTTTCTGCCTACCTTCTTTTCATGATCAGCAATGCGTCATTCATGGCTTCAATTACCATGTCAATCTGTGTAAACAAAATACAACCCCGTTGATAACAATAGCTAAATGAATGAGGTTCCATGACAACTATTTGTGATATTGCAAAAACAAATCGTCTTTGGAGTACATACTTGCTGGCTACTAAATTGCTGTCCTTGTGATGGTGCTCGATATGAATCATGTTGATGCACATGTTCATCAATTTTTCTTGGAAAATTATTTGAATTCTCGGACGGTCGTTGTGGAGCAAAAATTTCCAGGACAGCCTTTTTTAATAAAATATAATGAACTATTAGTACCAAATAAAAAATCGAATATAGAAAGTTCAATTGTAGATAGATACCAGCCCGTTATGAAGACCTTCATTCTCGTAAGCATCACTTCTTAAAGTAACCATCATTTCGTACCATCGTGCGATCAATGGAGGGGGTCTAGAAGCATACATCAATTGGCCACTACGCACGTGCTCCCAGTACCAATACTACACAATAAATTAGTTCATCACCATACAAATATGCAAAAGAACAATAATTAAAGGACATTAAGTAGTGATGTAGCACTAACCTGGAGTAGAATTAGATTTCCTCGTAGATTTACGTGATCTCGATTTCTAAACTTGTGAACGGACTTGAAGAAGTGATTAAGTGTGAAACATCCCCAGTTAAATTTCCGAAGGTTTCCAAGATATGTAACAAGGTTGAGAAATATTGAGTCCGCATAATGTTGTGCTGTTGGTGCTAGAACAGTACCAATTGCGTACAGAATGAACCGTCTCAGGAAATTGCTGTCTGGGGCTTTGGAAGCTCGGATCACCGTTTCAAGGTCAGAAATCAAAATTTGCCCATTGTTTGCATAGGCGGTAAACAGTTCTGTGTCGGTTTGCATTTCCAGACGTGGCTCTATATCCTCCCCTTCTATCGGAATGCCAAATATACACTGCACGTCCTCTTTTGTTATAGGAATTGGCGTTTTACCAATGGTAATGGATTGTGTGTCCATATCTATGCTCTTGGCTAGTCTAACCAACATTATGCGCCGTAGAGTCACTTCATGCATCTGGGTTAGACCGCCAAGACTGGTTTCTGATATGATGTACTTTTTGTGGTCTGGTGACAACAGTTTCATGATTTTTCCGAACCTTGTCTGTGAGCATACTAACTTCATATGACCATGCTTTTCGGCGAGTTCCTGTTACATGCCATTAAATTATACTGAGTACACATGAATTATGTGTACGAAATGATTGTACACAAACAGTCAATTACTTACCGCATCGGTAATTTTGGAGATGGGATTTTCTCCATTATGAAGGTTTGTATCTGAAACTGAAATTGCTGGCTCGTATGCAATGATAAAATCCGGCTCAATTAATCTGAACAAAATTGGAAAATGTATAACAAAATTAGCAGCGAATTAATTTTAACAAAATTAACTGGGTCATTTTGAAGGAAATATGCCCTAGAGGCAATAATAAAGTTATTATTTATTTCCTTATATCATGATAAATGTTTATTATTCATGCTAGAATTGTATTAACCGGAAACATAATACATGTGTGAATACATAGACAAACATAGTGTCACTAGTATGCCTCTAACTTGACTAGCTTGTTGATCAAAGATGGTTATGTTTCCTAACCATAGACATGTGTTGTCATTTGATTAACGGGATCACATCATTAGGAGAATGATGTGATTGACTTGACCCATTCCGTTAGCCTTAGCACTTGATCATTTAGTATATTGCTACTGCTTTCTTCATGACTTATACATGTTCCTATGACTATGAGATTATGCAACTCCCGTTTACCGAAGGAACACTTTGTGTGCTACCAAACGTCACAACGTAACTGGGTGATTATAAAGGAGCTCTACAGGTGTCTCCGAAGGTACATGTTGGGTTGGCGTATTTCGAGATTAGGATTTGTCACTCCGAATCTCGAGCAAGTAACATACCGATGACAAAGGGAACAACGTATGTTGTTATGCGGTTTGACCGATGAAGATCTTCATATAATATGTGGGAGCCAATATGAGCATCCAGGTTCCGCTATTGGTTATTGACCGGCAACGTGTCTCGGTCATGTCTACATTGTTCTCGAACCCGTAGGGTCCGCACGCTTAAGGTTTCGATGACAGTTATATTATGAGTTTATGAGTTTTGATGTACTGAAGGAGTTCGGAGTCCCGAATGAGATCGGGGACATGACGAGGAGTCTCGAAATGGTCGAGACGTAAAGATCGATATATTGGATGACTATATTCGGAGTTCGGAAAGGTTCCGAGTGATTCGGGTATTTTTTGGAGTACCGGAGAGTTACGGGAATTCGCCGGGGAGTATATGCGCCTTATTGGGCCATACGGGAATAGAGGAAAGAGGCCGAAAGGAAGGAGGCGCGCAGCCCCCCTCTGGTCCGAATTGGACAAGGGGTGCGGCCCCCTTTTCCTTCCTCCTCTTCCCCTCTTTCCTTCTCTCCTACTCCAACAAGGAAGGGGGGGAGTCCTACTCCCCGGTGGGAGTAGGACACCTCCTGGCGCACCCCTCCTGGCCGGCCGACCCCCTCCCCCTTGCTCCTTTATATACGGGGGCAGGGGGAACCTCTAGGCACAACAACAATTGATCCCTTGGATCTCTTAGCCGTGTGCGGTGCCCCCCTCCACCATAGTCCACCTCGATAATATCGTAGTGGTGCTTAGGCGAAGCCCTGCGACGGTAGAACATCAAGATCGTCACCATGCCGTCGTGCTGTCAGAACTCTCCCTCGACACTCAGCTGGATCGGAGTTCGGGGGACGTCATCTAGCTGAACGTGTGCTAGAACTCGGAGGTGTCGTAGTTTCGGTGCTTGATCGGTCGGGCCATGAAGATGTACGACTACATCAACCGCGTTGTTCTAACGCTTCCGCTTTCGGTCTACGAGGGTATGTGGACACACTCTCCCCTCTTGTTGCTATGCATCACCATGATCTTGCGTGTGCGTAGGATTTTTTTGAAATTACTACATTCGCCAACAGTGGCATCCGAGCCAGGTTTTATGCGTAGATGTTATATGCACGAGTAGAACACAAGTGAGTTGTGGGCGATACAAGTCATACTGCTTACCAGCATGTCATACTTTGGTTCAGCAGTATTGTTGGATGAAGCGGCCCAGACCGGCATTACGCGTACGCTTACGCGAGACTGGTTTTACCGCCGTGCTTCGCACACAGGTGACTAGCGGGTGTCTGTTTCTCCAACTTTAGTTGAACCGAGTGTGGCTACGCCCGGTCCTTGCGAAGGTTAAAACAACACTAACTTGACGAACTATCGTTGTGGTTTTGATGCGTAGGTAAGAACGGTTCTTGCTCAGCCAGTAGCAGCCACGTAAAATTTGCAACAACAAAGTAGAGGACGTCTAACTTGTTTTTTGCAGGGCATGTTGTGATGTGATATGGTCAAGACATGATGCTATATTTTATTGTATGAGATGATCATGTTTTGTAACCGAAGTTATCAGCAACTGGCAGGAGCCATATGGTTGTGGCATTATTGTATGAAATGCAAACGCCCTATAATTGCTTTACTTTATCACTAAACGCTAGCGATAGTCATAGAAGCAATAGATGGCGTAATGACAACGATGCTACGATGGAGATCAAGGTGTCGCGCCGGTGACGATGGTGATCACGACGGTGCTTCGGAGACGGAGATCACAAGCACAAGATGATGATGGCCATATCATATCGCTTATATTGATTGCATGTGATGTTTATCCTTTATGCATCTTATCTTTCTTTGATTGACGGTAGCATTTTAAGATGATCTCTCACTAAATTATCAAGAAGTGTTCTCCATGAGTATGCACCGTTGCGAAAGTTCTTCGTGCTGAGACACCACGTGATGATCGGGTGTGATAGGCTCTACGTTCAAATACAACGGGTGCAAAACAGTTGCACGCGCGGAATACTCAGGTTAAACTTGACGAGCCTAGCATATATAGATATGGCCTCGAAACACGAAGACCGAAAGGTCGAATGTGAATCATATAGTAGATATGATCAACATAGTGATGTTCATCATTGAAACTACTCCATCTCACGTGATGATCGGACATGGTTTAGTTGATTTGGATCACGTGATCACTTGGATGACTAGAGAGATGTCTGTCTAAGTGGGAGTTCTTAAGTAATATGATTAATTGAACTTAAATTTATCATGAACTTAGTACCTGATAGTATTTTGCTTGTCTATGTTTGTTGTAGATAGATGGCTCGTGTTGTTGTTCCGTTGAATTTTAATGTGTTCCTAGAGAAAACTAAGTTGAAAGATGTTAGTAGCAATGATGCGGATTTGGTCCGTGATCTGAGGTTTATCCTCATTGCTGCACAGAAGAATTATGTCCTTGATGCACCGCTAGGTGACAGACCTATTGCAGGAGTAGATGTAGACGTTATGAACGTTTGGCTAGCTCAATATGATGACTACTTGATAGTTTTGTGCACCATCCTTTATGGCTTAGAATCGGGACTTCAAAGACGTTTTGAACATCATGGACCATATGAGATGTTCCAGGAGTTGAAGTTAATATTTCAAGCAAATACCCGAGTTGAGAAATATGAAGTCTCCAACAAGTTCTATAGCTAAAAGATGGAGGAGAATCGCTCAACTAGTGAGCATGTGCTCAGATTGTCTAGGTACTACAATCGCTTGAATCAAGTGGGAGTTAATCTTCCAGATAAGATAGTGATTGACAGAGTTCTCTAGTCACCATCACCAAGTTAGTTGAACTTTGTGATGAACTATAGTATGCAAGGGATGACGAAAACAATTCCCGAGCTCTTCTTGATGCTGAAATCAACGAAGGTAGAAATCAAGAAAAAGCATCAACTGTTGATGATTAAACAAGATCACTAGTTTCAAGAAAAGGGCAAAGGAAAAGAAAGGGAACTTCAAGTAGAATGGCAAGCAAGTTGTCACTCCCGCGAAGAAGCCCAAAGCTGGAACAAAGCCTGAAACTGAGTGATTATACTGCAAAGGAAATGGTCACTAGAAGCGGAAATGCCCTGAATATTTGGTGGATAAGAAGGATGGCAAAGTGAACAAGGGTATATTTGATATACAGATTATTGATGTGTACCTTACTAGTGTTTATAGTAGCCCCTGAGTATTTCATACTTGTTCGGTTGCTAAAAATTAGTAACTCGAAACAGGAGTTACAGAATAAACAGAGACTAGTTGAGGGTGAAGTGATGATGTGTGTTGGAAGTGGTTCCAAGATTGATATGTTCATCATCGCACACTCCCTATACTTTCAGGATTAGTGTTAAAACTAAATAAATATTATTTGGCATTTGCGTTGAGCATGAATATGATTTGATCATCTTTATTGCAATACGGTTATTCATTTAAAGTCAGAGAATAATTGTTGTTCTGTTTCATGAATAAAACCTTCAATGGTCATACACCCAATGAAAATAGTTTGTTGGATCTCGATCGTAGTGATACACATATTCATAATATTGATGCAAAAAGATGCAAAGTTGATAATGATAGTGCAACATATTTGTGGCACTGCCGTTTAGGTCATATCGGTGTAAAGCGCATGAAGAAACTCCATAAAAATGGACTTTTGGAATCACTTGATTATGAATCATTTGATGCTTGCGAACTGTGCCTTTTGTGCAAGATGACTAAAACTCCGTTCTCCGGAACAATGGAACGAGCTAGTGACTTATTGGAAATAATACATACCGATGTATGCGGTCCAATGAGTATTGATGCTCGTGGCAGGTATCATTATTTTTCTGACCTTCACAAGATGATTTGAGCAGATATGAGTATATCTACTTAATGAAACACAAGTCTGAAACATTTGAAAAGTTCAAAGAATTTTAGAGTGAAGTGGAGAATCATCGTAACAAGAAAATAAAGTTTCTACGATCTGATTGTGGAGAAGAATATTTGAGTTACGAGTTTGGCCTTCATATAAAACAATGTGGAATAGTTTCACAGCTCACGCCACATGGAACACCACAGCGTTATGGTGTGTCCAAACGTCATAACCGTACTTTATTGGATATAGTGCAATCTATGATGTCTCTTACCGATTTACCACTATTGTTTTGGGGTTATGCATTAGAGACAGCTGCATTCACTTTAAATAGGGCACCATCAAAATCCGTTGAGACGACGCCTTATGAACTATGGTTTGGCGAGAAACCAAAGTTGTCGTTTCTTGAAGTTTGGGGTTGCGATGCTTATGTGAAAAAGTTTTCACTTGATAAGCTCGAACCCAAATCGGAGAAGTGCGTCTTCATAGAATACCCAAAGGTAACTATTGGGTACACCTTCTATCACAGATCCGAAGGCAAGTTATTCATTGCTAATATGGATCCTTTCTAGAGAAGGAGTTTCTCTCGAAAGAAGTGAGTGGGAGGAAAGTAGAACTTGATGAGGTAATTGTACCTTCTCCCTTATTGGAAAGTAGTTCATCGCAGAAATCAGTTCCAGTGATTCCTACACCAATTAGTAAGGAAGTTAATGATGATGATCATGAAACTTCAGATAAAGTTGCTACCGAACCTCCTAGGTCTTCCAGAGCAAGATCCAGACCAGAGTGGTATGGTAATCCTGTTCTGGAAGTCATGTTACTAGACCATGATGAACCTACGAACTATGAGGAAGCGATGATGAGCCCAAATTCTGCGAAATGGCTTGAGGCCATAAAATCTGAGATATGATCCATGTATGAGAACAAAGTATGGACTTTGATTGACTTCCTCGATGATCAGCAAGCCATGTTAAATAAATGGATCTTCAAGAGGAAGACGGACACTGATAGTAGTGTTACTATCTACTAAGCTCGACTTGTTGCAAAAGGTTTTCAACAAGTTCAAGGTGTTGAATACAATGAGATTTTCTCACTCGTATCGATGCTTAAGTCTGTTCGAATCATGTTAGCAATTGCCACATTTTACGAAATCTGGCAAATGGATGTAAAAATTGCATTCCTTAATGGATTTTTTGAAAAGAAGAGTTGTATATGATGCAACCAGAAGGTTTTGTTAATCCTAAAGGTGCTAACAAAATATGCAAGCTCCAGCGATCCATCAATGGACTGGTGCAAGCATCTCGGAGTTGGAATATACGCTTTGATGAGTTGATCAAAGCATATGATTTTATACAGACTTTTGGAAAGGCTTGTGTTTACAAGAAAGTGAGTGGGAGCACTACAGCCTTTCTGATAAGTATATGTGAATGACATATTTTTGATCAGAAATAATGTAGAATTATTCTGCAAAGCATAAAGGAGTGTTTGAAAGGAGTTTTTCAAAGAAAGACCTCGGTGAAGCTGCTTACATATTGAGAATCAAGATCTCTTGAGATAGATCAAGACGCTTGATAAGATTTTCAATTAGTACATACCTTGACAAGATTTTGAAGTAGTTCAAAATGGAACAGTCAAAAAAGAGTTCTTGCCTGTGATGCAAAGGTGTGAAGTTGAGTAAGACTCAAAACCCGACCATTGCAGAAAATAGAAAGAGAATGAGAAGTCATTCCCTATGCCTCAGTCATAGGTTCTATAAAGTATGCTATGTTGTGTACCAGACCTATTGTATACCTTGCTCTGAGTTTGGCAAAGGAATACAATTTTGATCTAAGAGTAGATCACTGGACAGCAGTCAAGAATATCCTTAGTAAGGACTAAGGAGATGTTTCTCGATTATGGAGGTGATAAAAGAGTTCGTCGTAAAGAGTTACATCGATGCAAGCTTTTACACTGATCCAGATGACTCTCAGTCTCAATCTGGATACTTATTGAAAGTGGGAGCAATTAGCTGGAGTAGCTCCATGCGGAGCATTGAAGACATAGAACATTTGCAAAATACATACGGCTCTGTAGGTGACAGACCCGTTGACTAAACTTCTCTCACGAGCAAAACATGATCATACCTTAGTACACTATGGGTATAATCACATACAGATGTGAATATTGGTGTTGAATCACATGCTGATGTGAACTAAATTATTGACTCTAGTGCAAGTGGGAGACTGAAGGAAATATGCCCTAGAGGCAATAATAAAGTTATTATTTATTTCCTTATATCATGATAAATGTTTATTATTCATGCTAGAATTGTATTAACCGGAAACATAATACATGTGTGAATACATAGACAAACATAGTGTCACTAGTATGCCTCTAACTTGACTAGCTTGTTGATCAAAGATGGTTATGTTTCCTAACCATAGACATGTGTTGTCATTTTATTAACGGGATCACATCATTAGGAGAATGATGTGATTGACTTGACCCATTCCGTTAGCCTTAGCACTTGATCATTTAGTATATTGCTACTGCTTTCTTCATGACTTATACATGTTCCTATGACTATGAGATTATGCAACTCCTGTTTACCGAAGGAACACTTTGTGTGCTACCAAACGTCACAACGTAACTGGGTGATTATAAAGGAGCTCTACAGGTGTCTCCGAAGGTACATGTTGGGTTGGCGTATTTCGAGATTAGGATTTGTCACTCCGATTGTCGGAGAGGTATCTCTGGGCCATCTAGGTAATGCACATCACTATAAGCCTTGCAAGCAATGTAGCTAATGAGTTAGTTACGGAATGATGTATTACGTAACGAGTAAAGAGACTTGCCGGTAACGAGATTGAACTAGGTATTGAGATACCGACGATCGAATCTCGAGCAACTAACATACCGATGACAAAGGGAACAACGTATGTTGTTATGCGGTTTGACCGATGAAGATCTTCATAGAATATGTGGAAGCCAATATGAGCATCCAAGTTCCGCTATTGGTTATTGACCGGCAACGTGTCTCGGTCATGTCTACATTGCTCTCGAACCCGTAGGGTCCGCACGCTTAAGGTTTTGATGACAGTTATATTATGAGTTTATGAGTTTTGATGTACCGAAGGAGTTTGGAGTCCCGGATGAGATCGGGGACATGACGAGGAGTCTCGAAATGGTCGAGATGTAAAGATCAATATATTGGATGACTACATTCGGAGTTCGGAAAGGTTCCGAGTGATTCGGGTATTTTTCGGAGTACCGGAGAGTTACGGGAATTCGCCGGGGAGTATATGGGCCTTATTGGGCCATACGGGAATAGAGGAAAGAGGCTGAACGGAAGGAGGCGCGCAGCCCCCCTCTGGTCCGAATTGGACAAGGGGTGCGGCCCCCTTTTCCTTCCTCCTCTTCCCCTCTTTCCTTCTCTCCTACTCTAACAAGGAAGGGGGGAGTCCTACTCCCCGGTGGGAGTAGGACTCCTCCTGGCGCGCCCCTCCTGGCCGGCCGACCCCCTCCCCCTTGCTCCTTTATATACGGGGGCAGGGGGGCACCTCTAGGCACAACAACAATTGATCCCTTGGATCTCTTAGCCGTGTGCGGTGCCCCCCTCCACCATAGTCCACGTTGATAATATCGTAGTGGTGCTTAGGCGAAGCCCTGCGACGGTAGAACATCAAGATCGTCACCACGCCGTCGTGCTGTCGGAACTCTGCCTCGACACTCGGCTGGATCGAAGTTCGAGGGACGTTATCGAGCTGAACTTGTGCTAGAACTCGGAGGTGCCGTAGTTTTGGTGCTTGATCGGTCGGGCCGTGAAGACGTACGACTACATCAACCACGTTGTTCTAATGCTTCCGCTTTCGGTCTACGAGGGTACGTTGTTCTAATGCATCACCATGATCTTGCGTGTGCGTAGGATTTTTTTTTTGAAATTACTACGTTCCCCAACACATTTAACATATGATCCACTTATGGGTTTAAGCACAGAACCTATTTGGGTGCAAAACCTATGAGGGTTCAACTACTAAAGGAGCGGCCGACAACGATTATAAAGAGTTACGATCAGGTAATACCTTATCTCGGAGGCGGTGCTGCCGAGTAGATGGCGGCGGTTAGTGCGTAGCAAACTATAAGTGCCTGTATAGCGCGGTCGACGGTGCAAAGGAAAAACGGCGCGTTCACGCCAGGGGGAGGCGGCGAGAAGAACACTGACGTCCGACCCCTCAGATCACATTGGCGGTGGGCAGCGAGTGGTGGCCGCCGACTCCTATATTCCGTGGGCGACCGGCGTCTCCGATCTGATCTTGCAGCGGTCGTGGGAGGTGCGGACGGCCCGGGTGGTTATAATGCGGAGCTGTAATCGCGGGATTTAGGGAGGGGTGTGCCGCGTGAGTTATGTGAGATTTGGATAAATGATATAAAAAATAAGAAAATCTTGTCAACACGTTAGGGGTTTAGGGTTATTAGGGTTTAGGGGTTTAGGGGTTCAGGGTTTAGGGTTTAGTGGGGGGGGGGTTAGGGTTATCAGGGTTCAGGGTTTAGGGTTTAGTGCGAGGGGTTAGGGTTATCAGGGTTTAGGGTTGAGTGTTGACATGCAAGCCCGGAAATGCGCGTGTCAGAGATCGTACTTGCGTGTACATGTACTAACGATCCCAAACTTTCTTAATGGCATCCCATGACCACATAGAGAATGCATGTACACACACCGGACACTGGTGGAGCGATGGTCTACAATGGATTCCCTTCGGTAGCATCGATCCAGTTCGTTGAGTGGCTCGGCCGACAAACTTCGTGCCACATAGAGCATGCATCCATCCACTAGACCGGATCGATGTTGGGTTGGTTTCATACAGGTGAGGAACCCAGCTAGTGCTTTCGGGGTGTTGACATGCTAGGCCGGAAATGCGCGTGTCAGAGATCGTACTTGCGTGTATAATCCCAAACATTCTTCATGGCATCCCATGACCCCATAGAGAATGCATGCATAATGTTTTCCATGTGGGGCAAAATTTTGAATGTTTTTACGGTTTAGTGGGGGGGTTGGGTTATCAGTGTTTAGGGTTTTAGGGTTGACGGAACTATGTTTATCTTAAAGTGGACCTATCACACATACCGGACATAGGTCGACCGTTCGCCTACAATGGAATCCCTCCGGTAGCATCGATCTGGTCTGTCGACTGGCTCGCCCGACCTACTTCGTGCCACAGAGAGCATGCATCCATCCACTGAACCGGATCGATGTTGGGTTGGTTTACATGTACATGTACAGGGACCGAAAATGCGCGTGTCAGATATCATACTTGCGTGTACATGTACTAATGATCCCAAACTTTCTTAATAATGGCATCCCATGACCACATAGAGAATGCATGTACACACACCGGACATTGGTGGAGCATTGGTCTACAATGGATTCCCTCCGGTAGCATCGATCCGGTCCGTTGGCTGGCTCGACCGACAAACTTCGTGCCACATAGAGCATGCATCCATCCACTGGACCGGATCGATGTTGGGTTGGTTTCATACAGGTGAGGAACCCAACTAGTGCTTTCGGGATGTTGACATGCTAGGCCGGAAATGCGCATGTCAGAGATCGTACTTGCGTGTATAATCCCAAACTTTCTTCATGGCATCCCATGACCCCATAGAGAATGCATGCATAATGTTTTCCATGTGGGCCAAAATTTTGAATGTTTTTACGGTTTAGTGG
>NC_041386.1:705970436-705976458 GCF_002162155.2 Triticum dicoccoides | reverse complement strand
CATCCACTGAACCGGACCGATGTTGGATTGGTTTACATGTAGATGTACAGGGACCGGAAATGCGCGTGTCAGAGATCGTACGTGCGTGTACATGTACTAATGATCCCAAACTTTCTTCATGGCATCCCATGACCCCATAGAGAATTCATGCATAATGGTTTCCATGTGGGGAAAATTTTTGAATGTTTTTACGGTTTCATGTGTGTGTGTGGGTGGGGGGGGGGTAGGGTTATCAGGGTTTTTTGGTTTTTTGGGTTTAGGGTTTAGGGTTGGTTTACAATGGATTCCATCTGGTACCATCGATCCGGTCCATCCACTGGCTCGGCCGACAACCTTCGTGCCACATTGTTCCCATTGTCCAATTAACACTTTGTATAGATTTTTTGGGTAAAAAATGAACGAAATAATGCAACTAATCTGAACGTAACGTTTGGCATGTATCAAACCAAGTAGCCACTATTCCTCAAAAAAAATCAGTTAGCCACTAATTGCGCCAAACATATCTCGTAATTACCAACAAATATGGGTTGACAATTATTTCTGGAAATTCTTGGAAGGAATTTATTGCTCTTCCTTTTTTAGAGAACAATAAGTTACAAATTTGCTAACATAACAATAAGCTATTTCCTCTTTGCTAAATTTTATTTTTGAAACAAGAAATCAGTTTTCAATTTTATTTGTCCTTTCCAATAGATTTCAAATGAGCTTTTCCTTGGTCTGGTCATACAAGGCATTAAGCAGACATGACATTGCTTATACAGAAGCTGACTGAAAAAAATTGTTAACAACTTCTAACCACTGATGATCAACAAGTAAACAAATCCCACAACAATTATTGAAAAATAAAATCCCGCGGCCATCAGATTTGCGTGCTTCTTCAGATCGATCAACTGCCTTAAGTTCTTGTTGATCTTCTTCAATTCCACCTTGAGTTCCGCATTCGCCACCATCGGAGGAACATTGGCATAGCCCTTATTATCCACCGCCGATGGCAGATCTAGCTCTAGGCTTGCCCCGTGCCTCAAATCAATTAAGCCATCCGTTTGAAGCCTCTCAACATATTCATCCAGACACTCAAAATTCTTGCATGTTTTCAGCTTCTGAAAAAGGGAAGAGAAACCCTAAATCCCAATTCCGAGGAAATAAAAATAAATCTGGGGTCAGAATTCATAGCAAAAAGACACAACAGAACATAGATTTAACCTTCCCCGCTTCTTGTTTGCTCTCGCTGGGTTGGCACGGGCACGGCGATGGCTCGGGATTCTGTGATATGTGCTTGGACCCGCGGTCAGTGCACATGTTTTGGAAGCCCCCAAAAGATCTCGCTCGTTAAAAAAAACTTGCATGGAAGCGCATTACTTCAAAATAACTAACTAACCCTACAATAACGGATATATACCTTCCCATTCTACCGCATATCTACCCTATCCTAACCACCCCCATCTACCTTGTTTCTCCTCACATAGCCATCGCCAGGATCGAGCCATCGCTTCTCAAGCGACCACGCCGACGCCGGATTAAAAAGGTCTCCTCCACGGCTCCTCCCATCTTCGATTGCAGTCCCTCCCATCTTCGATTGCAGTGCTGATTATTTTTTCCATTGATTCGACCAAGAAGTCATTTCCGAAGAGACTAGAAAATCCAGCTTTTGCCATAGTTGAGTAGCTCTAGTGTAATTGGAGTACATGATGTCATGCAAGAGGTTTTTGACTGATAGTTTGTAGTAGTTGATTATACTAACTGGTTATGAATATATTTTCTCGGTGGTATTGTTAGGAATTAGTTGGATGAGGTTGTGGATACAGTTTTCATACAATGGGTATATGTGTTGCTGTAGGGACCATGGTCTTAGAGGCGCATAACAACCGTGCGGAGTACGACAAGTCTTTGCATGAAGCGCGCCGGGAGATCGACTTGAAGGTGCAAAAGGATCGCGATGAGGTAGATAAGAAACTCAAAAAATAATGTTCATACGTGGACAGGATGATAAAGGAGGAGCGTGAGGAGTTTTCCCGTAAGATGGCGAAGATGCGTCTTGAGATTGAAGAAAAGTATAAGCGGGACTATAAGGACATGGAAAAAAAAGTTTTTCCTTGGCTACAAGGAAATGCATCAAACGTTGCAGAAGGACCGAAAGCTTGTGGACAGTATTATACAGACAGAGTGAGTCAGGATAGATGCCTATGTGTTGCAGGCACGTGCGGATATGGACAGGAAGCTGCTATAGGAGCGGTCGGACATGGATTATAAGGCCATGCTGGAGAAGGTCCGCTTGGAAGGACATATGTTAGAAGACCGTGCGATCTCATGGCCACCCCGACAACATGTCTTCAATTATTCTCCCCTTGTAAGTATCTCGCACCGATTTTGCACGTATTCTATGATACAAACATCTTCAATTTGTGGCAACCTTATGTCGACGATTGTATGTAGGCTAAGCATCATGAGACGGCACAGTCGCCATTCACTCGAGACATTGCAATAGAGTCACCCGTTCAATGCCACATCACTCCACCCCAACAACATATCTTCCATTCTCCCCTTGTAAGTACCTCGCAACGATGCCATACCCAAGATATGGTATGACCTTTTAAAACTTGTGTCTAAACCCACTGTCGATGTTTCATACGCAGGATAAGAAACGTGTGATGGCAGAGTCCCCAGTCACACCACATGAAGGATACATTCCAGATAACAAGGTGAGAAGGTTTGAGATGGAACAATCCCCAGTCACTCCACATGAAGGATACATTCCACAAAAGCAGGTAACAACGCCGCAATGTTGCTATGCACATAAAAAATTATGTTTGCCCCTTTACTCATTTAATGTATTAACTCTGATGTGAGATACTAGGTGCTGGTCATGGAATTTTTTGTTAGTAGGGATGATGAGATGTCACATGTCCCGAGAGCATACTTTGATGAACAGCCGACAGAAGTCAGAATTTTTGAACCCGCCAAAGTGACCTACGATCTCATTATGAGTGAAATGAGAGATTCTTTTGGTTGCAAACTGGGAGCAGAACTATACTACTTCTTACCCGGGTCTACGTGCAAGCTGCCAGAAGGAATGTTCTTGATTGCAGGACCAGATGATGTAGAAAAATGCTTTCTGATCTGAATGGCAGCAAGACATGTCACCTGTACATTGTGTACAATAGAACTACGGGTTGTTATCCCGAGTATGACATTGATCCAGAGGTTCAAATTTTACATGTTACATGCATCTAGTTTATGGCTACAACTTTTTTGAGTTCTTCCTAATACAATTCCTATGGTTTTCTACAGGAAGTGAGAATCCAAGAAATGGAGGGTCTTGCTAGAGAGATGGTGAAGAAAGAACAAGAACAACTTCAGTTGTATGGTTACATTGATGTTTTAAAGAGAAAAAGATTGAAGCACATAGGTCGTCGCCAAGCCCGACGCAATCTCCAACGTCGCAACGCAAGAGGTCACTGGATTTTGGCAGTGCAGAAGACCATATGGAGTAGGCTCAATTGTTTTTCAACCAGTTTAAGCTTCAAACCAGGATTATTTTGTTGCAAACAATTTTTTTTTCTGTTTCACACTATGTTCGCAATTATGGTACAATTTATTCATGAGACTGTTCTTTGAACAACAATGCATGTGTTTTATGATCAATCATACAGTTGTTTCTGAGTTGTTTGTGAGATGGCATTGCATCTAAAGAACTTTCCATCTATAAAACTTGTAAAAAATCATTTATGTTGTCTTTGTTCAAACTGTTTTTTCGTGCCTTTCATCTACACGTGTACATAATCATTATAGCCTACAAAACCATACAACGTCGAAAAACAATTTCCAGTTGGCATGGATGCTTGTCATGTTGGTACAAGGGTTTCGAAAAAATTTTGGGTCCATTTCAAGCATGCCGAAAAAATCCGTCTTCCCAGACGGAACATCCCCTGCTGCCCGAACGGCTAAGTTGAATGACACCAATTTTTTCCATCAAGCGCGCAAGCACACCCCCGTGGGCCACGTGAAATCTGATCTAACCCCAAAACTTGCTGGTTTTGACGTCAAATAAGATAGAAATATCAAGGGAAGAAGATAGAAATAGCAAGCAAAACACAGATAACCAACGACATATCAAATAGATGGGTAGAAATCATAACATAGTTCGGATAGATAAAGTTCACAGTTGAACCAATGACATGATTTAATAGAAATATTTAAAAGATAAAAAACTTTCCCTAACATGCTAGGGCAAGACAAGCTGATGAGACCGGGCCTTCACCACCATCTTCACTGCACCTCCTCTCCAGTGCTCCTCTCCATCCCGTCCACGCCGATGTAGTAGGGGAGGGTGTGCATACCGTCGCGGGTGGGGAAGACACAATCGAAGTTTGTGAAGATGTTGTGGGTTGTGAATGCGATGAATTCGCATCCACACCAAAACACCTTGCCGAGGAGGTAGTACGCATCAAAACTGTTGGTGAAGGTGACGGTGAGCCCTATCGGCGGAGACCAGAAGTTTGGACGCACTTCATCCAGTCGGAACATCACCGGCGAGCCCGCCAGGAGGTGGGCGAAGCCCGCACGAAGGAACCACTGGTCAAAGCCCCTTGCACCCCTCCAGCGTGAGAACGCCCACACGCGAAGTGTGCTCTCCACGATGACGCCGGCCGGATACTGTCTCTCCGGCACGGTCGGTGGGAGCCGGTAGGTGGGGCCATTGTACTGCATCCTCGCGGCTCGCTCAGAGAGTGCTCTGGGTTTGGGGAAGAAGAGAAGGGTGGCGCAAATGGATGTGTGCAGAAGGTGAGGGCTGGTGGTTTAAATAGGGAAAGGGGAAGGGAAGGGAACCAACCGCGCTTACGTTCAAACTAGCCGCGTCGAACGATCCATATGCCACTTTAATTCCCACGTTGAATAGAAGCGGGTGGATCAAAAAAGTGTGAAACCAAGGCTTTAATTGCCACGTTGAATACATGCGGGTGGATCAAAAAAGTGTGAAACCAAGGTTTTAATTGCCACATTGATGAAAACAAGGTTTTAATCGCCTCGCTCGCATGCATGCACGTCCTCCACCCGCGCATGCAAACCCACGTCGCTGCCCTTCCCATGCATGCAGGCCTCAGGCGCAGACAACGAGATGGCCCAACGGTCCATCCAGCGACCCAGCGGGTGAGGCTGGCGTGGGACAGCCCACCCGAATTAGGCCCAAGCGAGCGTCGTGCCGGGCACATCCCAGGGGTGCAGGGAGTTTAGTCCCACCTCGCCGAGCGAGGGGAGCTAGCACCGGTTTATATAGCGGGCTGAGCTTTCCCTCTCAAGTCCCTTTCTAAAGCGGGCAGCACATTGCCAAACCGTCTCCGTCCCTACCCTGTGGGGCCTACTTGCAACTTGTTTTCACAATCTGGCGGGCCTCTGCATCCTGGCCCAATAAATGATTGGGTTTCTAGTCGTATGCAGGCCGTTGAATTGTGAAAGCGGGCAATTAGGCGGGCTTTTTTTTGTCATATTTCATTTTTTGCATTTGTCACCATTTTTTCCATTGCAGCCTGTCCATGATGCTGCATTTTGGCAAGAACAAGCTAGAGTTGTACACACCCTGATTTAATGTTCAAAACATTGGTGTGTACCTCAAGGGGACATTGTAAAAAAATTGTTTTCAAAATTTTCTTTCATAGACATGTTGCACACATGATCTCTTCCACAAACAAAACTAGGTTTCCAAGGTTTTGTATTTTTTTTGAATTTTTTTGAATTTATAATGCCCTCTAGACTGACTGCTGAAAACATCGGTCTATGCCTCAAGGGGGCATTGTAAAATATATTTTTTTCAAAAATTTCTTTCATAGACATGTTTGGCACATGTGGGTCACCATGTACAAGAAAATTGGGGTGATTTGGAGGTGGTGGAAAAATTCACCTTTTTTCAAAAACTGGCTTAAGTTAAGACCAAATGGTCCCTCCGGAATACGGGCATATTTTGGACCACCTCCAAATCACCTCAATTTTGGCACACATGATCTCTTGCACAAACAATGCTAGGTTT
>NC_041386.1:705952900-705969838 GCF_002162155.2 Triticum dicoccoides | reverse complement strand
GTTCACCATGTACAAGAAAATTGGGGTGATTTGGAGGTGGTGGAAAAATTCACCTTTTTTCAAAAACTGGCTTAAGTTAGACCAAATGGTCCCTCCGGAATGCGGGCATTTTTTCGACCACCTCCAAATCACCTCAATTTTGGCACACATTATCTCTTGCACAAACAATGCTAGGTTTCCAAGGTTTTGTATTTTTTTGAATTTATAATGCCCTCTAGACTGACTGCTGAAAACATCGGTCTATGCCTCAAGGGGGCATTGTAAAATAATTTTTTTCAAAAATTTCTTTCATAGACATGTTTGGCACATGTGGGTCACCATGTACAAGAAAATTGTGGTGATTTGGAGGAGGTGATTTGGGTGATTTGGAGGAGGTGGTGGGCAATGTCAGTTCAAAAACTCTAGAGATACTTCCTCAACCAATGATGCGACCCAAGGACCTTCATGCAAAAACCAGGCACCTGCATCACTACATGAAATATTTCAACTTATGACCACCACTATTGGTCACTGAAAGGTCACAAATTTCCATTTATGACCTTTTTGTGACAAAAAATAGAAGGTCAAAAGCTGGGCGTCATAAACTGACTATAGCGACCTTTCTTCCGGAATGGTCAAAGACGTTTACGACCAAAATATTCCTACTGTGGCGTTTTGGTCACTAGCAACCTCCCCCAGGCCACGTAGGCATCCAGCGTGGCAAGCTGATATGGCACAAGATTCAGGCCAGTCCAATTCGATTTTCTACATGGGCCGAGCCCAACAATTCAGCCTATTTGTATTTTTTTTTCATCAATTTTTGGTCAGGATCATGGGCCAAGCCCAATATGGCAGCCTTTTTTATTGTTGGGCCGCAGCCATTTTGGCTAAACAATTTCATTTCTTTTTTATTAAATGGGTCCACTAGTCAGATGGGTCCCAGTTGTCAGGTTCTGGTAACAGGTTTCAATTTGTCAGGTAAGTGGGTCCCATCTATCAGACTCATATTCTTCATATTTCAAGCAGTATTCAGATTCACAGAGACAAAAAACACACATAATACTTAAACAAGAGCAACCAGATCACATAATACAATACTTTACAAGCTCTATCCGTGCCAGTACAAAGGGCCATGTATAATACAATACTTTACAAGCTCTACAAGTGTAATATAGTACTACTTCACAAGCTCCTGGACTCGCTGGACTCTCTCATATTTCTATGCAACTTCAACAGGACAAAAACTTCGGTAGTCAGGGCTGGAACCATAGTCAGATGAACAACACGCCGGACTCGCTCGACGGCGATAGTCAGGGCTGAGACCAAACAAAACAGCAACATGGCTTCCTCTGTCATCCTGTTATATGAATCAGAAAAGAATGAGAAAAACCGGGGCAAATATATTATGAACAGACCATTCAAGAACAGACCATTCAACATTCAGCTAGTACCATGCTTTTTGTTGTCGAGCTAGTTAAAATGAGATAGTAGTTCATATAAGAAACAGAGAAACAATATGAATATGCATGGCACATATGCAGGTTGTGCAAAAAAACTGCACTACAACACATTGCGCCTAAAACAAAATACCATTCTACTATCACGACCATACATTCAACTGGCAAGATCTAACAATACTCGTCAGCACACGCATACTAAACTTCACAAAGGCAGGAGAGAATAAAGGGAACCAAGGAAGATACCTGTGGATGATAGTGGCGACGATGATCTGGATTGAGTTAGCATTTATGAGGAAGTGGATGGTGTCCATGGTGTCCTTTAGATGCACAGAGCCATGAGCTTCTTGCCGCTGTTGCATCCGTTCGCTCGATGATGGGTACCAATGCATCCAAGTAGAACAAAACCACCAACATTAACCCACAGCTTCAAGTACAAGCAAGTATATATCAAGTGACAGTGAAAACAAGTTGAGAAAAACACTGTAAATATCTATTTCATGTCATGCAGAATTCAAACCAAATAAACCTATGCATACGAAGGTGAAATATTACAAAGAAAGCACTCATCAGGTAGCATGCATACAAAGTCTCTGTGTTGGTAGTAGTAAATACTCTCTGTGTTAGCAGTAGTAAAACTCATGCAGTACCAAGTTAACAACTTTGAGTCAGAAAAGCTAGAAATGTCTCTTAAGGGAGACCAGAACTTAGAATTAAGGCACATATCATATTCTGAACAGCATCAGCACCATGGTAGTAACAATTAACATTAGTAGGACATCAATGGGGAACAACTTAGTTAACTGCAGATGGATGGACACACAATTACCTTCTCGAGGCAGGGGCAAGCGTCCTTGAAGTCGAGGAAGATGAGCGTGAGGGCGGCGCTAATGGCACTACAGGACATGTTGAGGCCGAGCAGCAGCGGCACAAGCATGCCCAAGGTGATGGTGTACATGCCGAAGGTGATTTTCTCCCCAGATTCAATGCATGGAACAGCTCCCTTCCGTTCCCAACAGCAGCAAGGTACTGGTGCTACTGCCGTGCAAAGAAAAATCTTGTAAGCATGATAGAAGGTTGGGATGGTAGGAAGTGAAAATCCTGTCTAACAACATGAGCAGAGCACTAGTTATAAGCATGATAGAAGGCTGGGTGAAGAATATACAAAACTGAACCAATCAATTCAATTCAAAGGGTGTATCTTGTGTAAATGATGCTAGCAATCTCAGTTTCATGCATATATATTATATATAGTAGAAATTTTATTAGATGATCCTAACTCCATATTTAACACATATTCATTCCTCAAAATACTCAACAGAGAGTATTCCCTGCCACAAGCAGCAAGATGAGCGGGGTTTCGGCGAGATCCAGCGAGGTGCAGGGCTGCTCGTTGGGTAACTAGTACCTGGATGTATGGAGTGAGGAGGGAGAGCTGCAGCATACTAATCTTGGGCGTGAAGAGTGGAAACTACCATATATTGCCCAAGAATTGATCCCAGCTTTGACATGCATGCTGCAATTCAACTCCATTGGTTGTCACAGAGATAAGATGAAAATCAACATTTTTTTGTTTGCCACTTATGGATGAAGCTACTAATCAGGATTAAATGCAGGCAGTAGTAGTAGTTGTGGCATAGCAGTATATATATTAATTTGACTAAATTGAACCAACACCACAAGTCTGCATACAATGAAGTTACTAGGTAGGGATCATATAACATGAGGCAGATGGATGATTAGCAAACATGCTGGGCGGCCAAGAAATGAACAGCATATAAAATACTCCTACTACTGTAGTAGTTAAGATGATGAGACAAAGGACAACAGAAGTTAAGATGATGAGACAAAGGACAGCAGCATGCAGAGTTCCTGATGCACCGGAGTGGCCTAACTCGGCTGCACCACACTGAGGCACTGTTGTTCCATCAAGCTCGACCATGTGCAGGCTTCATCATCGCCGTGGAGGTCCCGGTGGTCGTCCTGGTCCATGGAGTGTGAATCTTATTATTTCATTTCAGAGAACGTTAAACACAAATGGCATGTATATGGATCACTGTGGACAAGCAAACTTCGCTAATAAATATGAACAAGGCCTACTATAGCATAGCATGTAAGGAGTTAGATTAACTCAAGTATTGGTGACTAATAGGCCTATTATTTCATTTTAGAGAAAGCCTGAAACACAAATGGCATGCATATAGATACCAAGGACAAGCAAACTTAGCCAATAAATATGAACAAGGTCTACTATAGCATAGCAGGCAAGTATTGGTGACAAATAGACCTATATTAAGAGTAAATAGAACTAGCTCGGAAAACAACTCTATATTAAGAGTATCATGTGTGAATGTGATACAGTAAAAAATTGCATGCTATGTACATCAAGTTAAAAGGCACAAGTTATACAGTAGCCTAAAGCAGAGCAAATGTACAGCAAGTTGATAAAAGAATGCCCAGTCATGGCATTTGATTTCACAAGAGAAGAATGTGTAACGTGCAATGTTGTGTACACTTTGTAATTCTATAATAATTTGTAATGCACTGTGGCTAGAAGCCAGAGTACACTTGAAGCTACGAACTATGCAACAAGCCTGAAACTCCAACAACAAGAAGCAGAGTTGAGTTCCTAGCCAGCATTTGCCTCTCAAAATTTTATATAAAGTGAAAATTCCCAGCAGGGTAGATAGTGATCAACTTGCTGTATAACAAGTGCAGAGCAGCTACACAAGAAAAATACAAGCCCACTGATACTAGTTGTGCACTTGTTTCTTTCATTCACCACTGATCTGGTCTGTAGTGAAAGCGAAAGCACGACCAAAAGAAGTTTAAAAATGTTATTAGTTGTAAGAGAATAGTGTATTGTGTCATTCCCGCCGTTTTGACCGCGTTTTGAAACGGGCATAAAAATTCAAAAAAATCAAAAAATTGGGAAACCTTCGCATTGTGTCATTATATGTGGCCAAGTTCCCAGGAAAAATAACAAACTTGTAATACGGCAATTATTTTAAAAAAGTGTTCTCAGAAACGAGCTATCACGTGTGGAGATCAATGGCTTTCAAGCCAGATGATCAATCTTATGGCCACATCCATGGCATAGTTTGTTCAAATGATCTCATATTGTGCACAAGGGTGCATATTGGAATGGCAAACAATGTTTCCTAAGGGAGTTTTCATTTTCTTTGGACGAAAAAACCATTTTCCATTTTTCGAGTGCCCAACAGGAGGTTTTTTTGTGAAGGACCTCCCAAATAATTGTTGCCAAATTGGACCAAAACATTTTTCTAAAATACTAGGCCATATTTAATGCACAATTGACAAAATGGTTGGGTGAAAAAAGTTTTGATCCACCTCTGATGAAAAAGACAAATTGTCGTCGATTCAGCTGGAAACGGGTCAAATTTGAACTGCAGCTGCCTCACAGTTTGCTCTTTATTTTTTCCAAAAATCATTTCTAGGTACATAAGTATCTATTTAATCATAGAAACACCAAAAAAATTCCAAGATTCAACCACTCGCTAGGAACGGTCAAGCCCGCCGTTTTGACCGCATTTTCAAACGGGCATAAAAATTCAAAAAAAATCAAAAAATTGGAAAACCTTCGCATTGTGTCATTATATGTGACCAAGTTGCCAGGAAAAATAATAAACTTGTAATACGGTAATTATTTTAAAAAAATGTTCTCAGAAATGAGCTGTCAAGTGTGAAGATTCATGGCTTTCAAGCCAAATGATCAATCTTATGGCCACATTCATGGCATAGTTTGTTCAAATGATCTTATATTGTGGACAAGGGTGCATATTGGAATAGCAAACAATGTTGCCTAAGGAAGTTTTCATTTTCGTTGGACGAAAAAACCATTTTCCATTTTTCGAGTGCCCTAAAGGAGGTTTTTTTGTGAAGGAACTACCAAATAATTGTTGCAAAATTGGACCAAATCATTTTTATAAAATACTAGGTCATATTTAATGCACAATTGACAAAATGATCTGGTGTAAATTTTTTTGATCCACCTCTCGTGAAAAAGACAAATTTCTGCCGATTCAATTGGAAGCAGGTCAAATTTGAACTGCAGCTGCCTCATAGTTTGCTATTTATTTTTTCCAAAAATCATTTCTAGTTACATAAGGACCTATTTAATCATAAATACATGGTTTGGTGGCGATACATCGAGGTTTGGGCGGTGGCCGAGGGCCCTAACTCTAGAGCGCGTAAACTCGCATGCCCGCCGCGTGGTCACCGCGTGACCGTGGTGTTGCCATGTGTTCTGGGCGGCCTAGGCATGTCTAGTGGGTTGGGCACTCCCCAGGTTGGTGCTAGGAAGAAAATTACAACATAAGATTCTCACGAGGAGACCAATCGATGCTCAAACATGAATTAGCAGCCAAGTGTTTGATTAGCGGTACGGGAAATGTACATGGCTAATGGGCGTGAGTTTTGGCTGAGGATGATCAGTTACTAAGAAGACCGTTTTCACAAATTCTCAGCTCAAAAGGAGGAGCCTAGGTGGTACTTGCTTTGCAAACCACCACACTGGACATAAATACGAATGTTGAAGCTCGGCTCAAAATAATGAATGGATTGAGCTGGCAATTGGTGGAGGATGGTTATTTGGGCATAGGAAAGCATTGTAGAAAATGGATACTATTTGGACATGCCAAAGTGGTACTTCCTTCACAAACTGTTACTCTGAACAGAATAGGAAAATGAATATTTTTGAATTATTTTTGAACTAGACAAGGAAGGTTTTTACATATTTGACGAAGATATGACCCAAAGAATTTATGAGATTTTTTGGGAATTTTGGGAATGACAGAAATATAGGTTGCTTCACAACCTAGGGCAAAAACTGCCACATGGACATGACACATAGGCAAAACTGATGAGGTGGCGCCTAGTCATAGCAACCCACCACAATTTACAAGGCTATGACCATCTATATTGGTCGTTAACAACTAGAAATAAGGCAGCGGACTAGCACTGTTAGCTTTATGACCATTTCATGTAAGGAAATTATGACCTTTCTGACCAAAATGATCGCAATGGTTTAGGGCTTGGAGCCCCTCGAACAACTTTTGACCAATTGGTCTCAAATGGTCATAAATCTATGACCAATTCTTCCAGGGTCACTGACAGAAGGTCATAAGTTGACATATTTCTTGTAGTGCATGCAAGAGTCGGGGACTTGCATGTGAATAGTGATTCATCAAGGCCTTGACAGTTGCTGGCACAGCGGCTGCCGCCCGATTTGCATGCAGCGAAGATGAAGGTGCATGGAGGTTTCTCAAATATTTCCAAGCACACCCTACTGGGCCCCGCTTATTTAAAAATACGTCAGTCATTAATGATCTCTAAATGAAGAATATGCATGATGATTATGAATATGCATGACAACCATAGTAAGGGGGAAGAATCATATTCATCCTACAATGAGGACCAACGCTTGCTAAAATCACCTCGATGAAGGTATTTAAGCAGGTAAAGGAGCTGGTCGAGGGGCGAGGTGGGACTATTTTTAGTTACCTGAGAACAACGCGCGAGATCGTACGCGACGTGGGCCGTCCGGAGCTGCAACCTCGGATGGGCCGGTGTTTGGGTCGACGTAGGAAAACGGCCTGCCATGCATGAGCCATGCAGACCATGGGATCGCGCGGGAGATCCGTCTGGCGGCCGTGCATGCATGCAGAAATACACCACAAAAATTATTCTACTTGAAAATAACAAGTGCTCCATGCTAGCCCTTATTCCTGTTCGAAATACATCATCATTCTTAAAGTTGGACATCCAATGATACACACAGAAAATGAAAACGAAAGCTGTCGAACTAATACAGTAACATGGCAGTACAACCGTACTTCACTAAATTACTGTCACGATGAAATAGAATGTAAAGACCACGTCACACAAAGCTGAATGGCACACGACTTTCTCTGGCTCATCGTCAGTTCATGTTGTATGTAGACATCACAGTTCAGCCTCAAGATCCTACACAGAAGAATAGAATAAATCACATGGACATCAATTATGAGTAAAACACATGCAAAAATTAAATATGAACATATTTTGTACCTCTAGCAATTTAGCGCATTTACGTCGATTGTGACCAGGATTCTTGCAATAGCCACAGATATTCTGTGATCTTGACTTCTTTGTCTTTGCCTGCAGCCTTTTCTTCGGTGCACCTCGGCCTGGCACATGCACGGGATCCAGAACCTTATCAACTTTCTCCGAGTGCGGCATCAACGGGCCAAACCTAATGCTTTTATGCTGAGCATTAGTTGACTCCTTGCTGTCAGCCTTTTCAAAACTTGATTGCTTGCCATGATGTTGTGCTTGCAAAAGCATCTTTAGACGGTGATAGTCCTCATCAGAGTGGCATGCCTTGAAACTTGCGACGTGACTACAATTCCGCAATTCGCGGTACCTCTGCAGGCTTACCGAATAGTCATACATCTGGTTTTTTCTGGTAGGTGTGTATGCACATTTTGCATTCATAGTCCACCTAGTGGGAACGCAACAACTGGGCAGAATTGTTTGTTTTAAAATCCCCAATATATAAAAAATGTGGGAACATGGTGTGCCTGCGCATTCCAGCTTACGGCAAGAACAACTCACCCTGTGCAAAAGACCTCCTTGCTCTTCAATGCGCACTCCAAACTTTTTATCCATTCTTTCCTGCTTCGACACAACATAAGTGGGATCTTCTGATCCATCTAGTATCTCTCTGATCTGACATTTGCTGACAACATCTATGCTCCATAAGACCATCTTAAATACACTAGGTGTGAAAACTGTTGCGGCGTGTTTCTCAAGCGGCGAAGCATTTTCCTCTGTAAATGGAACGGACTGCAAGGCTTCGACGTCTTGGAGAGCTTCGTTAATCCGTCGCGACGCAAGGCAACGGTCATAGTGCTCTAGCATTTTAAACAACGACATGTTACCCTCAAGATGCATATGTAGCACAGAGTTCAAGCGCTCACTCCTCTGATTGCTGCTCAATCCTAGGAAACAACGCCCCTCATGATATGGAGCACACCACAACTTTCTCATCTGATACATCTGATGCAGCCAAGACTCCTCACTGGTTACTTTATTCCGTTGTAAGAATTGTATCCATTCTATCTCATGCTCTTCAATGGAAGAAGTATCATAAATGAAAGATCTGAATTCCTCCTTTACGTCGTCATCATGCAGATGGTGTACAATGTTCTGCTGAATGTGCCATATGATGGGGAACGTAGCAGAAATTCAAAATTTTCCTACGTGTCACCAAGATCTATCCATGGAGAAACCAGCAACGAGGGGAAGGAGAGTGCATCTACATACCCTTGTAGATCGCTAAGCGGAAGCGTTCAAGAGAACGGGGTTGAAGGAGTCATACTCATCGTGATCCAAATCACCGGAGATCCTAGTGCCGAACGGACGGCACCTCCACGTTCAACACACGTATAGCCCGGTGACGTCTCCCACGCCTTGATCCAGCAAGGAGAGAGGGAGAGGTTGGGGAAGACTCCTTCCAGCAACAGCACAACGGCGTGGTGGTGGTGGAGGAGCATGGCAATCCTGCAGGGCTTCGCCAAGCACCACGGGAGAGGAGGACTTGGGAGAGGAGGAGGGATGCGCCAGAACTTGGGTGCGGCTGCGCTCCCACCCCCCCCATATATATAGGGGCAAGGGAGAGGGGGGCCGGCCCCCTCAGATCCAATCTGAGGAGGGGCGGTGGCCAGGGGGGTTGCCTTGCCCCCCAAGGCAAGGGGGGCGCCCCCCTTTAGGGTTTCCCCCAAACCCTAGGCGCCTTGGGCCCTGGCGGGGGGGCGCACCAGCCCACCTGGGGCTGGTCCCCTTCCACACTTGGCCCATGCAGCCCTCTGGGGCCGGTGGCCCCACTTGGTGGACCCCCGGAACCCTCCCGGTGGTCCCGGTACATTACCGATAGCACCCGAAACTTTTCCGGTGACCAAAACAGGACTTCCCGTATATAAATCTTTACCTCCGGACCATTCCGGAACTCCTCGTGACGTCCGAGGTCTCATCCCGGACTCCGAATAACATTCGGTAACCACATACAAACTTCCTTTATAACCCTAGCGTCATCGAACCTTAAGTGTGTAGACCCTACGGGTTCGGGAACCATGCAGACATGGCCGAGACGTTCTCCGGTCGATAACCAACAGCGGGATCTGGATACCCATGTTGGCTCCCACATGTTCCACGATGATCTCATCGGATGAACCACGATGTCAAGGACTCAATCAATCCTGTATACAATTCCCTTTGTCTAGCGGTATTGTACTTGCCCGAGATTAGATCGTCGGTATGTCAATACCTTGTTCAATCTCGTTACCGGCAAGTCTCTTTACTCGTTCCGTAACACATCATCCCGTGATCAACCCCTTGGTCACATTGTGCACATTATGATGATGTCCTACCGAGTGGGCCCAGAGATACCTCTCCGTCAACCGGAGTGACAAATCCCAGTCTCGATTCGTGCCAACCCAACAGACACTTTCGGAGATACCTGTAGTGCACCTTTATAGCCACCCAGTTACGTTCTGACGTTTGGTACACCCAAAGCACTCCTACAGTATCCGGGAGTTGCACAATCTCATGGTCTAAGGAAATGATACTTGACATTAGAAAAGCTTTAGCATACGAACTATGACCTTTGTGCTAGGCTTAGGATTGGGTCTTGTCCATCACATCATTCTCCTAATGATGTGATCTCGTTATCAACGACATCCAATGTCCATGGTCAGGAAACCGTAACCATCTATTGATCAACGAGCTAGTCAACTATAGGCTTACTAGGGACATGGTGTTGTCTATGTACCCACACATGTATCTGAGTTTCCTATCAATACAATTATAGCATGGATAATAAATGATTATCATGAACAAGGAAATATAATAATAATAACTAATTTATTATTGCCTCTAGGGCATATTTCCAACACCATATACATAGTCTATGGTTTGAGTCTGGCCAGACCACCCTGATTGCTCTCTGCATTGCAAGGTCCTCATCTGTGATCACAGATATCAGATGCTTCTGTGCCATGCAATCAGAAAAGTTCCGCAACATCCACTCGTATGCCTGGCTTGTTTCATGAGAAATTATACCATAGCCAAAAATGACAGTGCTCCGGTGGTGATTCAACCCGACAAACGGCACGAATAGCAGATTGTATTTGTTGGTTTTGTATGTGCTATCGAAAACAATGACGTCTCTGAAAGCCTTGTAGTCAAGTCGCGATTGACTATCAGCCCAGAACAGTCCCTTCAGATGGCCATGCTCGTCTACCAAGTACTTGAAGAAAAAATCCACATCTCGCTCTCGCCTCGCCATCATGTGCATGATCACCGTATTAGCATCACCAGCGCTGATTGTCTCCTGCTTATTAGCATGGCAGAAATTATAAATGTCCCTCTTTATGTATCCAACTTTATCAAATCCACCGTATTGAAAGCACAAAATATCCATAATATGGTATTTGCGGATCCCACATTTTTCCATGTCCGCAATGTCCGCTTTCTGCTCATCGCTAATTCGTCTGTGCGAACGTAGCAGACAAGAAATATCCCGTGGGGCTAGAGGATGGCTGTGCTCATCGATGAAATCCTTGACAAACCACCGACCGGTTTCCTCCTGTCTCGTAATGACCAATTTAGCATTAAACCCAACACGAGTTAAACTTCGTGGCCTCCTCTTTCTATCTTCGATCTTTCTTTTCATGTGCTTCTCTTCGCGAAACCCTTGACGACTACACACAATTTTCTTGAAATTATGTATTTGTTGGATCCATCCCACTCAACGTAGCTTTTCCTCACACTAAAACCTTTTTCAAGAGCATATTTGTTGTAGAATTCATAGCCTTCAGCCTCACTATCAAACATCTTGCTGACAACATTTAGATACTCGAACATACTCTCATCACTTGCATACGCCATGTCTTCCTGCATATGACATGTGAGGGAAACCAATCATCAACATCTTTCTGTTTATCAATGTTGCAGGTGTAAAATAGCTCATAGGCAAAGACAAGTGCATGGAAAAGACTTTGCTCGTTTGACATGTGAGGGAAACCAATCATCAATGTCCAACAAGTAGTATCTCATCTTCCTTTAAACTATATTTCATGCACTATGCAAACCTAAAGTGATGATGACTTTAATAAACTAAATTAAGTCAACTATGGAACCAGTATCTCATCTTCCTTTAGTATATCTCATTTCAAACGTCAAGTATGTCACTTTTTTTCTGCGGTACCAAAGGAAGTAAGCAATGCCCTCAACATCTTAGTTAAACTAACATGATGCGATTAGCTCAAGAGAAACTATGCCACGATGAAGCTTTCCATCCGTTGTTCTAGTCCGTACAAATCTCACATACTGCTAAATTACCCGGATCTTGTGGGGTTGAGGTTGTACTGCATGCACGGTGGAGGGGCGCAACGGCCAAGAGAACGAGCAGAACGCCAAGCCGGATTCATACCTTAATGACGGTACGCGCGAAGAGATGGGATCGCCCGCCACCGTCGCCGCCGATTCAGCCGGCCCAGATCCGGCCTTCTTCTTCTTCGGTGACGGCGTGGGGGGCTGGGGACGGAGAAGGACGAGGACGATGAATTTATTCCTCTCACCAGGTAGGTCGAGGACGGAGAAGGTCAGGAGCGGCGAGCGGCGACGAATACATCGGAGGAGGATTCTGAACTGGATCGAGTAGACATGGATCTGGTCCTCAGGTGATCGGTTCAAGAAAAGATATTTCCCCCTGGACCATTATGCCCTTTTCGCAATTAGCATATTAAATTTAATCAACTAAAATTCCCCGCAAGATCGGACGGCTAATAAAAATCAGACGTGATCAGACATGTAAGTACTGCTAAGTACTTCGAGTACTAACCCAATCACCGTAAAACAGCTCTAAAAGGAAACAACTTTCTATCAATGTTCTGATAACCAGAGTTGGCCTTGGACATGTATATTCTACTGGTCCTCAGCTACTTGAATTAGGTCCCTTGGCTAATGCTGATAACTGGTTTTGATCAGCATGCTCACATCCTTTTCACTATGTTGTCTTGGTCAATACATTTTTAGTTTGTATGATTTTTTATATATAGCATTTGTATGAGTAGACATTAGGAAGTTTCAACAGCCCCTTGTTTTTGCTCTGAGTAGCACTTTTAGAGGCAACGTGGTAACTGTATCAGTTTGTTTTTTACGTGGTTCCAATCCACTGGCTAATTACCAACCTGTTAATATGTGAATATTTTTGTTACTGCAATGTCAATGTCAAAAAAAATGGGCGTCCCCAGCTTAAATTATGTGTTTCCTTTGATCCGGGGAACTCTGCAATGACAAGTACTAGCTAGTGCTGGCTACCATGCCAGTGCCAAGAGAGCAGCACAACAAACAAAGTAGAAAGAACATGAGGTTGCTGCCAAATAAAAGCACTAGCAGAGGTAAGGAAAATAAATCTTGTAATGAATAACCTAGAGCAGGCGAATATTTATAGTCTGGCTGCTAGTACAGTATTTTTTTTAGGGAAACAACAGGGATGCTGTGTATTTTCAGCAAACATGCTAGTACAGTACGTAATGATCAGATGCACTCGGTGTTAGTGCTGAACCCAGTACAATTGAAGAGCAATCGCTTGCCTAAGCCGCTAACGCATGTCAAATGGAGCTTCTGGGAGCAGAATTCATCGAGGACGTCGAATATCGAGCGGTCGCATGTGTGCTTCCAAGAAAACTGTAGGCCTCCCGGTGCAGGGCCAATGAATGCGGACGGAGTTTTGGAGAAACAACTTAGCAGGCTGCCATTGTACTATGGATAACATGGTTAGCTTCATTCTGACGACAGCTCAGCGCCTGGAGAAGATGAATTTATCATGAAATAGTCCAACCGAGCAGCATTTGAATGAGACTACCTCCCATCTATCTTGTCGAGCAAAGTGTGGTGCTCTCGAACGGAGTATATCAGCTGGTCAGTTTCCTCTAATTCCTCAACTGGTGCCATGCCAACAAAAGGTTATAGATATATGATATCTAGCTAAATAGATGATGCTTGGTTGATAAAACTAAGTTACATTATGATTTTGAGTAAGCAGCCGGAGACTTAAACAGATTGTGTAAACATTGATGGTGAAATATGAGATGCTATATATTGAGCCCAACATCGAAGAAACTAGACAAGGAAACATGGCATGCGGCAAGTATGATGACAGGGTACATAACTCATGAACACCAGCATTTGTTAGGTTTATTTTGAGGTGCGGGAGATATGACTAGTTTCTCTTCCACTTCAAAGTAGTTAAGGGCCATGTGTGAGGTTTGAAGCTTAGCTCACATGTCCTTTGTTTTATGGCTATTAGTTACAACCCTTGAGGCATGTAGAAGCAACATAAGCCGTCTGTTAAAGATTAACTTATGATATGCAATAGTTATACCTCTATAGAACACCAGACTACGTTTTTGTTTCATGGGTACACTACAACAAGTTCTTTAGTGATAACTGAGCTTAACCTACCCCCCTAAATATTACTGAAATTAACTCCATGCATTATCTTGATTTGTTCTTTTTCTACTCATCGGCGAGTGTTAATGGTGAACAAGCATAGTAGTGTAAGGAGCAATGGGTTGTGGTGGTGCTGCAGTAGTAGCTCGGGTGTTTACTCTGCTGAATACACCTGTGGATTAAATGTCATGGGTAAGCAGTACGAAGTTCCTAGTTTCCAAATGAAACAAAATACACTACCTCCTCACATGCAAGTGCGCCATAATCTTATTCAGGCCCCAAGCCTAGTCTGCCTAGTTCGAAATAATTTGAGTTACGAAATTTTATGACTCACAGTCTTTAAGCTAGTTTACATGATGGATTTATGAATGTTGATGCCTCAGTGTAGAAGCTAATGGTATTCACGGAGGGGCTCATAACAGCCTGACAATTGACAAATATGTCGATAGTGATGGAGAATACATTTCCAAAATTGATATTATTTTTAGAAAAGGAGGACGACCCCCGGCCTTTGCATCTGGACGATGCATACAGCCACTTTATTAATTATTGACACAAGACCGTATAGAGTCATACAACAATAAGTCTAAAGCCACCAAACTAAGCAACAACTGTCGCTATCCCTATCCAGTTGATGTAGGGGTGCTGAAAGTCTCGGCCTCATACCAAACAGACCATGCAGCCAAACCTAACCATCTAAAGACTTGAGGTCCCACCCAGGACGCCTGCTGGGAATGGGCACCCACCAGTCCGGCGTGCTTCTCAACCAGGACCCCTGCCGGGTACGAGGCCGCCGCAGCCACCTGCCACGAACCCATCTTCAGAACTATACTGCTGCATCAACCTTGGCCGGTCCAACTGCCGCCGATGCCACCATGACGCCAGGCAGCGTCACCCTCCTGCGCGAGTCCATCTTCGCTCATCAGGCACCGAGTCTCAACTGCGCCACGCCGCCGAGATCCGCCGTCATCAATTGAGCAGATGAAACACCGCTCCTCCTCTTGTCCCCTCCAACCAGCACTCGCTCCAAAACGATGCCCCCAGGAGGGAGAACGGTACCGATAGCACCGTCATCGTCCGATCCGGTAGACCCAGATCTAGGGTTTCCCCCGGAACTTCCCAATCAGGTTGATGAGACCTGCAACGACGATGCCTCCAGAAGGAAACGACGTCTGAGACGCTGCCATCGTCCGCCAAGACCGCAGTCTGGCGCGATTTTCACCGGAAGCCACGTCTTCCCGATCTCGTGGCTGGCTGGAACCGAGCGGAAGCTCGCCACGAAGACGTATGTTGTTGTCGGTACTCCGGCGGAGATCCAGCGTCTCCTCACCGGTCCCTCCACGCGCCGCCGGTCGGTGATAGGCCTCCCCGCGACGGATCCAAACGGGGCATTGGATCCGCAGTAGCCGTCGTCACCATCACGAGCAGGACAGCCCACCTCGCCGGATGGGGCGCTGCCACCGCCGCCGTCCATGCAGGGCTGCCGCTCCGCCGTGATAGCCCCGGCGATGGTGCTCCGGCCCCCGCCGCTCAGCCCGGATTCTCCGTCCTAGCCGCCGCCGTTGGATCTCATGAGAAGGGCTGCCCCCGCCTCCTCAGATGCGATCCGCCGCAACCACCCGCCTAGGAGCTTTGGCACCGGGCCCGCCGCCACCACGGCCCACGCCGGCGGCAGCGGCCGCAGGAGGGGGTGGGAGGGAGGGGCTGGCGGCACTAGGGTTGGGGCCCCTGGCGTCGCCCGGGGGGAGGCGACGCGAGGGGGTGCGATATGTTTTCGGGTTCAACGGGATCAGGAGGACCTATCCAAAGAACTCTTCCAAAAATGATATAAGACACATATATCTGGAGAGGATTGTTCAGTTGCCATATGGTCCAAGGATACTCGGAAAATAAATTGTGGCATACATGTATGGCCATGAGTCGAAGATTATACTCACTAACTAGGAAGCTGTCGAGTCACAAATTGAAAGTAGATGTTGCTATGAGTTACCATCAGTGGCTAGCTTTGACTTCTTTTTTGAGGGGGTGGCTAGCTATGAGTTTGTTGGTCATTTGATTGCTTCTTGGCCAATCTCATGATTGTAAAACATGCACAAATTATAGGCGCATAGTTTAACACCACCCACCCACCCCCAATTATAACTTGCTCGACAAAATCTCAACTATATAAAGATCCGTGGCATCATAGATTCATTGTTCGTCTTTCTTTTATTTCTTGGATACAATTAAAGGTGGAATTTATTCTTTTTTCCAGTTGACACGCTAGTACGTACCCAGATGGATACATCTCAAAATTGATATGTGTATTAGACCATGTAGGGCTTGATCCAAGGTTTTGTACGCATGGACAATATAGTCCTTCCTATCTGGTACTAGTTTGCACTGTACAGAATTGTTCAGTCTGACAATGTTGCTAGTCTTTTTTTTTTTTTGCATTCTTCATTTTATTTTTTCAGAGATGATTCCTACCTAGATTCTCATCATAGTTTTGATGTTTTTAGGAAACGTAATGGTTGGGTCACATGGCTCCTTCTATGATGAGCCTCACATTGTCGGACAAGTGGGCACCTTGTTTGAAAGAAATTGCGCCCCCATAGACATAGTGGGTCTGGACACTGCCAAGGTGATACTAACATGAAGCAGGAAAATCTACTTCCTTGCCCTCTTGAATAAGGAATGAGACTTGTATTGCTTGTTTAGGATATGGAGAATTTTTTCAGGACTAAGAAGAGAGCCCGACTTCATGAACACAATTTGTCCCTAAACAAGCTAAGCGAGTAAATGCCATCTTTTTCCAAAGTTTTGAACTCTTCAAAGATAGCTGTCACCGTTCCAGTTCGGATATAAAATCCATTCAGTTGCCTCTAGTATCTCAAGTGGGACCATGACAAACACCATTATAGATACAATACCTAGCTAAAGATGATGCTTGGTAGACAAAAGTTGCATTCTGATAGTAAGCAACGGGCTAAAGGGATAGCGCAAA
>NC_041386.1:705945549-705952655 GCF_002162155.2 Triticum dicoccoides | reverse complement strand
TATATATATATATTGAGCCCATAACTAAAGAAATTTAAAAAGAAAATTAAAACATGTGGCAAGTGTGACACTCAGTTACACAACTCATGACCAGTAGCCCCTAGTTAGGTTTGTTTTGAGGGGTGGAAGGTATGAGAGGGTATGCAGTTTTTACAATGTGCGGGGATGGTAATGTTTTCTCTTGTGAATGTTAAGAATTTGATTCTCCCTCCATATCAAAATATAACACGTTCTTTGACACTATACATCTTATATTTTTTTACAGAGGGAGTAAATCATTGTGGGGATCGTAATGTTGTTCAATTACAACCAAAATTTAATTTGTCATTTTGTTGGGGGTGACTTCATAATTAACGCTTCAGGCCCGAAATGCATAGCGCTCGTGCGGCCGCCGCACAGGCCTTGTCCCATTTGTGGCTGGTTTGCTCGTTGTCTAGGTTGGACCACTCGATTCGCTTGCTCCCTGATTGCCCACACGTGCTCTCGCCCGCTTTGCTTTATTTCTTGCTTTTCTTTCTGTAGTGTTGCTCTGTTGTTTAAGAAGAAAAAACCGGCTATCAGTATTTAAAATAAAAACATTCACAAATTTGTAAAGGATACAAAATTTTGAAAAGTTCATGAATTTGAAAAGATTTAATGGATTTGAATTCTTTTCTTAGATTTGAAAAACTTTCACAGATTTGACAAAAAAATGTGAATTTAAAATATGGTTCCTGAACTTGAATAAATGTTCACAAATTTAAAAATATTCACAAATTTTAAAAAAAATCATAGATATAAAAAAGGTTCATGAATTAAAAAACATTAATACTAAATTGCATGAAATTGAAATTTTTTCCCAAATTTGGAGAAGTGCGGGAATTTAAAAAGATTTCATGAAATCGAGAAAACTTCATAGAATTGAAAAGTTGTAAGTTTTAAAAAGTCGATGAAGTTGAAGAAAGATCAAATTATTTTGAAACATAAGAACTAGAAAAAAGAAAGAGCAACCAAAAGCTTCTAGAAGCTTCCCAAAACCATAAACAGATCAATGCCAAAATAGGAAAAGAAAAATTAAAAAAATTGAAAAGACAAAAAGAAAAACAAAAACTTAATAGGCAACCAACCAACAAAACCAGAGTGAAAACAGAGAAATTAGCTAAAAATAACAGAAGCGACCTTTAGAAGGTTCCCAAAATCAGTGTGAGGAGCTAAAAATGGGCGAGCCCTTTAAATTATCTAATGTTGAAAAGAGGTGTGCGCTATGTACGGAAACAAAAGTAACCAACACTACAAGCGCTAAATAGGAAATCGCTTGTAGGACCTGCTTAGCCTTTGCGTGGCAGGCTGAGACAAGATCCCAGCACTGTCGACCAACAACACATCCAGGCATACAGGCCCACCAAATAGCAGGGGGGGATGGCATTTCCTAACGGGCGCCCTTTCTGTTAAAAACTGCAGCAGAACTTTTCTTTTTTAATGTCAAGGCTCGAACCCGCGATCTCTCCGTTGAAACTGCAGCGCACTGACCAACAGACCACCGTACCAATTGTGTCCATTATCTTATTTTCGTTCTTTTATTTACACAGGCCGCGAGAGCCCACCAACATGTTCACTGCTCGCTGATTTCTGGGCGTTTTTTTTTCTTTTTTTTCTGTTTCCTTTGTTCTCATTTTCCTTTTTTATTTTCTTAAAACTGCAAAAAAATTTAGTTTGTGAAATTTTTAAAATTGAATGAACTTTTATCAAGTCGATGAACATTTTTAAAAATTCGATAAAATTTTTCAAATTCCATAAATTTAAAACGTGAACAATTATTGAGAACATGAACAAAAATTTATATATGACGAGCGGTTTTTACATATACACTGAACATTTTTCGGTGTACGATGAACAATTTTTAACTACACAGCGAACATTTTTGTGAGATACATTGAAATAATTTAAAACATATTTATACATATTTTTTATATAAGATGAACAAATTTTATACATTCAATTTTTTTGTAATATAGTCTGAACAAATTTTAACTAGACATTGAACAATTTTGTGATATGCGCTGAAAAACCATTTAAATACCCATTGAACATTTTTTGATGTACACTGAACAATTTAAAATTGTGAACAAAATTTGAAAAAGTGAATAAATTTAAAACTATGAACACATTTTGAAATCACAAACAAAAAACGAAAAATACAATTTTTTTAAATCCCATGAACTTTCTTCAAATTTGATGAACTTTTTCTAGATTTCGATGAACTTTTTTCAAATTTTATGAACCGGACGCTCGTTCTATGAACTTTTCTCAAATTTTATGAACCGGACGCTCGTTCTTATACTGTTGGCGCTTTAATAGTTCATTAAAGTTCTGTTTTTTGAGGGAATAGGTCACTAAAGTTAAGTTGCTCTAGTGGTTAGGCATACTCGTTCAGGAAGACAGGGTCTCTAGTTCGAATCCTGAGATGTGCACCTTTTTTGCCTTTTTGCTGTTTTTTCGCGTTCGAATCCTGAGATTGGTTAACCAGGCGCGTCGGCGTTGTTGGGCCAGGCCCAGGTAGGCAGCACGTGGGCGCCAGGACGCGTTACGGGCGCTAAAGGCGCGTCGTTCGTTTCATTCGCTCGTGATCGTTCGATCGGTAGGTTTAATCTAGTATATATGTTTTCGTCCAATTATGTTCTTTATTGGTTTTTTTCTTTTTCTTTTCTTTCCTCTTTTATGCTTCGGTTCTCTTTTTCATTTCAATGGTTCTCTCGGGTTTTCATTCTTATTCTTTATGCTTTGTTTTTTTGCTTCTTCTTTGTCTTTTTTTTTCAATTTTTTGGTTTCTTCGCTTTTCTTTTTGCTTCTTATTTGCTTTTCTTCGGTTTTTTTTGTTTCTACATTTTTAGTATATTTTTAAAACAATGTATTATACCAATTTAACATTTTATAAATACATGTTTATCATTTTTTACAAAAATCATATTTTGAATACTCCCTCCGTTCTCTGGGTCATCTATTTTGGAACGGAGTGAGTATTACTTTTCAAGTACATGTCGATTTGTTTTTCAAATACATATTGAAATATTTTTCAATTGATAAAAAATATATATTTTAGATATGATAATGTCACGTAAACATTTCTGAAACTTCTGAATATTTTTATCAATGTAATGTACATTCTTATTGTACAATTGTTTTATAGAATTACACTAACATTTTATAAACATTTTTTAGATGTCACATATTATATATTTCCTAATGAAAATATCAATAAAGCAACCGACATTTTTTACATTGAAGCAGCTCAAAATGATAAATATATTCCCTGGGAGACTGGGCCCTTTTTCGAGTATGAAAAACCAGGCTTACGAATAAAAATGAAAAGAAGGATCCATTTAGGAGGCCCATTTCTCAGCATGCCCATTGACGTAGACATAAAAAGGAAAACAAACAGCACCGCATTCCAATTCCCCACCCCGATGGCGAAGCCACCAACCTCTTGCCCATCACCGCGGGTCCCTCTAAAAAAATCACCACCACCGGAGCCGCCGTTGCTTCAACCCTAGATCTGCGTCTATCTCCCCACCATGTCAATTTGTCCATGGATGCTTCTGTTGGCAATTGCATTTCCTGGAGAAGTTGCTTCTGCTTGACACGTGCACAATGGAGTTCTCTACTGTCAATTTCCCGCCTGTCCAACGATGGATTAGCCAGTCTGTCATTTTTTAGGCAGCGGAAGGAGCGCTTGGAATGCTTACTGATTGGTATTATCAGGACACCGAAGATGACCTATACTTGCTCACCTATTCATTTATGAGAAATAACCAATGGCACCGGGAGAAGGACATCTCATTGCCGGTAAACCGTGCTGATTTGATTGGTGTAGCTAGGGTATACTTGCTTCTAGAAGCGCGGTACACCACGTCTTCACAAAACGAGCTAAAGTTTGGATACTTCTCAATGGACTTGAAGACATTGCAGGTCGAGTTTTTTGCTCTGCTTAGCGAAGCCGTCTCGCCTGGTGGACTATATGCTGATTTCCCACCATCATTGTGTGCACAACTATATGAGCTGGTCACGTTGCTCAGCATACTTTCTGCATACTCTTATTTAATCTGGTCAAGATGTGGCACAACAACCCAATCTAGTGTTGCAAGAGAGAGAGAGAGAGAGAGAGAGAGAGAGAGAGAGAGAGAGAGAGAGTTGCTGCTCGGTTAATAATCCTAGTGTTGCAACAGCCAACAATTTTTGCAATACACACACAATTAATCAATGGTTCTGAGTTGATGTATTTGTTGAAAAAATCATCCAAGCTACATGCATACATAAGGCTGTGTATTTGTCACCAAGAAGCTACATGTGTTTGTTACAGCAGAAGAGAAACCATAAAAGGAAGGCATTCTCCTCTGTTTTGGTCCAAACTACCAAACTGAACATACTACACATAACCATGACACGATGACCAAGCAGCCTACTAATTCTCAGGTTGTCATGGTTAAGAACATACTCTCTCCGTCCCATAATATAACACCATTTGCTATGTTAGCTTGCAAAAGGGTCTTACATTATGGGACGGAGGGAGTACATAGCAAGAAGATTACACAAAGTACACAAGTTGGTTCGATTCAAAGAAATATAGCATGGAAGCTAATCAACTCTACACTAGAAAACAAGCAGGGGACACCTGAAATTATATGAGTCTACACTGGATATATATTGTTCCACTGTGAGTTGTATGACACACTCCTTCCATACATACTAACAAACAAACAAACAGAGCATACAAGCAACTAATGAGACATGAGTATCCTACAAATCGCTATGGCACATTGGCTAGCGCAAAATTGACCACAACAAGAGAGAGAGGAGAGCATAGAGCATAGAGGGCTTATCGAGGAAGAACTGTTGGCTAAATCGACGGTGGCAACGGCGAGAAGAGGAATGGGAGGCATCAGGATGTTTTATTGATTCAACACTTAAGGAATGAATCAGCCTTGCCTCTGCAGTCATTAAATAAATGCTAAAGCAATTCGTATCATCGTTCTATGGAGACTATTTCTTTGCATCCACTTAATATATACCGTGCATCCAAACAAAGAACATAATAAAAGGAGTCACTGTGTGAAAATCAACATGTAAAGTAACAGCTTAAACAAACACAGTTTGTCGTGGTTTAGAAAAATATGTAGGAGAAGAATGATTGATGCTGCTAAATCAAGAATCAAAAACTCAAGGCTTTCTGTTTGGACGATACATGGCTGCTGCAAGCATGCAAATACAAGCAGCACTTATTTGTCTAATGAAGAAATACATGATTCTCCTCCGTACAATATTCTTCTCTAACGAAAGAAAAACTTGATGGAAACGAACAGCATGGGAGAGGGAGAGAGAGAGAGGTCACCTTGGAAACATAGGGGGCTTGATGTTGGCAATGTTGAGCGCCTTGGTGGGCATGCCCTTGAACCCCTTCGATCACACCCGTAGTGCCTACCTTGGTGATGGCAGCAAACTGCCTGCATGGATCAGATGCAGAGATGGACAAGGCTGCAACTCCGTGCAGACTTGATCCTGCCAATCAGAACAAGATCATTATTCATTAGCTAGGAACAAAGAATATTTCTTTCCAGAAAAACAAGAGTATTTCTTCGCAGCCACTTAACATATACCGTGCATCCAGAACAAAGACCATGGTAAAAGGAATCACTGTGTCGAAACCAACAAGTAAACTAGCAGCCTAGTAATTCTCAGCTAGTCAAGGTTAAGAACATATTCGCCCTGTAAACCCCTGTTCAAGAATTCATCTAATTAACCAGTTAACTTGCCGGTTAATCCCTACTCGTAGGGTTACCGAGTAGCCTATAAACCGATAAATCGTCCGATTAATTGATTAAATGGCCGATTAACTTGCCGATTAGCCAATTAATCCCCTACTCACCAGCCAACCTAGCAGCTACCAGTTAACGATTTCCTCAACAATGCTGTGAACTAATATAAGATCTTTTAGTTAGTTTACAGAGGGATTTCATAGCAAGACAATGATTGCTGCTGCTAAATCAGAAATCCAAAATTCAAGCCTTTTTTCGGATACATACATGGCTGCTGCAAATGAAAACAGTACTAGTAGTTGTGTAATTAAAGAAATACATGGCTGTCCTCCCTCCCATATTTATTTGTCTAATGAAATAAATAAGTGGTGGAAACGGACTGAGTGGGAAAGAGAAGTCGTCCTTGGGAGGAGGGGAGGCTTGATGGCAGCGAACCCTTGATAACATGGAACGACGACCTATACGGCCCATCCATCACCAGTGAAGCAAATCGGTGGACAGAATTTAACCCCCAACGACAATTAATCACAGTAGCGATATGTAGAAGCTGAGCAAGATGAAGATCCATGGCTGCAGGACGCAGTGTAGTTTAATTGCTTACAAAATCAAAGCCATCATCAGCAAGCATATATACGTGTGTGGTTTCCATCACCAACAAGCCAATTGGGTTGCAACTAGGATGGCTGCAACTAGAGTGTAAGTAGATGATTCTCCTCCCTCCCCTATTTATTCTCTAATATCTAATCTAATGAAACAAAAAAAACTCTTGATTGATGGAAACGAATAGAGTGGTGCGGTGACGGGGGAAATCTGGCTGCTCGCACGGACCAGATCAGATGCGTGGATGAAGAAATCGAGAATGAAATAAGGGGAAGGCCGGACCTTGATATGCGGAAGTGAGGGTCGGAGCTCGGCGGAGAAGAGAAGCAGGTCCATGGCGGCGTCCCGTCCCGTCCCGGCGTGTGAAGGCCGCAGCGGATGTGGAGAAGGTGGCCGTCCTCCTCTCCCGGCGCGCGGTTGTGGAGTCGGACCTCCTCTCCGTAGAGGCCCAGCTGGACGACTGGCGCCCAGATACATGGCAGAAGGCCTCCTTCCTGGAGAGATGAGACCTCCCATGGTGAGAGATAGAGAGAGAGCGGAGCCAAGGAGGAAGGAGAAGGAGAAGAAGAAGAAGAAGAAGAAGAGACCGGTGCTACACCTTGTCGAGCGAGGTCTTGGAGGAGAGGGCTCGGTCGCCATGCTAGCTAGGGTTTCCGAGCTCCATGGCGCTGCAGATCTGGACGCTGTCTCGCTCGACCTGGGAATGAGGGAGAAGGT
>NC_041386.1:705944515-705945261 GCF_002162155.2 Triticum dicoccoides | reverse complement strand
GGGCCGCGGCGGTGCTGGGGGGGGGGGCGGGGGGAGAGGAGGCCGCCAGCGGTGGGTTTGGGGTTGGGGGATTCTCTCGTGGGTTGGGGTTGGGGTTGGAGGAGGACGAAGAGTTGAGCATGGGTTTGGGCCTCCGCCTTTTGGTTTTAGTTTTGCTTTTGGTTCCCCTCCCTTTTGGTTTTATTTGAAATGAAATCCATACGGCGGCCGCGGAAAATTTGGCCTACAAATCTACGCTATGCGCGCGCGAGCGAAAAGTAAGAGAAACGTCCGAGCGAGTTTGTCGAGATGAGCCCCGAAAAGAGTGCCATGAATTCATCATGGGGCGCGCGGGAGGAGGCACCCGACCACGCGGATCAACCCTTAGCCCTCATGATCTCAACCCTCCATTTGATTTTCTTCCTCCAAGATCCGATGGCAGACATCCTATATCACGCAGATCGTGCTTCTTTCCCTCTATGAGTCTCAACAATCAGCTCTAGCCTAGGTTTCTTCATGCATTATATTGTACTAATAAATATAAAAAATATCTTGAAAGCATGCATCACCGGTCAAGCTTCCAAAAAATCAGAATCAAAAGAGAGAGAAAATGCCTTGTGCAGTTTTGCAAAGAAAAGAAAAAGAAAACGGGAGATTTGATTCGCGCGGAACGGAACCGTGGGTAGTGATTGGGGATTTGTTGCGGATTCCACGCGCGCGTGTGCACCAAAGATTGATTATTACTTTGGCCGCCGCTAGCTAGCTTT
>NC_041386.1:705920420-705943877 GCF_002162155.2 Triticum dicoccoides | reverse complement strand
CCCACCCCCCATCCCCTCTTCCATCGAAGCAAGAATCGGCAGATCGAGCTGATGGCCGGTGGCGAGAACAGCGACTTCGTGCAGATCGCCGGCGGTGACCAGGTCAAGTTGGCCAGGTTGAGGGAGATTTGTTCTTGGTTTGACAACACAAGGCAGATGAGCTGGACGGCAATGGCCACTTTCAAGAATTTGACGAAGAAGGAGAGGGCAAAGCTTTGCCCCCCGCCCGTACAACCGATTCACAAGATCGAGATCCTCCTCTGGGCGATGGAGCAGGCCAATTCGTCCAGCAAGTGGACCACGCAGAGGTGGTGGGCATTCAGATCCAGGGTAGAGCATCCACTGGATCAGGAACCCACCATGCACGAGGTGCCGTTGCAGATTGTGCAACCTCCAACCGAGTCACCAGAGACTCCGAAGAGCAAGATGAGGAGGACAGTGGTCGCGACCTCGCTTCCCTGCCATTCTCCACGCTTCCCTCGCCGCTCTCGTCGTCTGAACGGCGGCGGTAGCTATGTTTAGAGTAAGCTTCCCCACTCCTCATCTTCCTACTGCTCGTGCTTACATCGTGGTGATACTGATCGTAATAGCTCAGAGAGGGAATGTTATATGGCATTTTAATCTCAATAAATTGCATGAATATTTGAGTACATGGATTTGGAGGATGGATTATGATGTATGTGAACCCTAGGCATCATATGAACCCTAGGACTAATTAGTAATGTTCTAGTGGTAGACACTGAAATATTTCGGTACAGACCGATAGGCACTGAAATATTTCGGTACTGCCCTAGAAAAAAGTTGTAATGTTGTAATGGTGGACACTGAAATATTTTGGTACACACCGGTAGGCACTCAAATATTTCGGTACTGCCCTAGGCAAAATTTGTAATGTTGTAGTGGTGGACACTGAAATATTTTGGTACACACCGGTAGGCACTGAAATATTTCGGTACAATGTTGTAGTGGTAGACACTGAAATATTTCGTTACTACAATTTCAGTACACACCGATGCACACTGAATTATTTCAGTACTGCAGTTTCAGTACACACCGGTACACACTGAAATATTTCAGTACTGCAAATTCTTTACATAGTTGGCATTTTGTCATTTATTTGTGAATTAATCCATGCATCATATGGCCTAACTTTGTACATGAGTTTGGGTCAATTTCATGTCTATTTATTGTTAAAATTATTGTCATGCCATGAAACACAAGACAAGTCACTGACCCAAGCTTGCAAAGATGCCATATCAATGTTGCTGATATGAATATGCATGTTTTCACCAAGTCTTGTGTCAGAATTAAAACCGAGCATTTTTTCTTGATGGTATCCATGGATCTAGAACTCCTATGAATTTGCTCATGTTGGATGTTTTGTTCTCCATCATTTGTACTAGCATTCCGTGCGATTAGATGCCTGGCAAATTTATTTTCTTGCCTCCAACATCCCACGTGTGTTTTGCAGGAAAAAACCTGGAATTCACCAGGCTGGCTGAAGTTGTGAGGCTGGGAGGCTAATGGTGCTGCTACTGGTTGATCCTTCTTCTTTCAGCTTTTGTTCGTCCTTCCTCAAGCAGTTGGACCAGGGCTACTTCCCTATGTGCTGTTAATGTATTAAGTAGTTCCTTTGAATTTGTAGTATTAATTAGTTTGAATGTGGAAGTACCTTAATTTTTAGGAACGAAATGTTGCTTTGTATGACCAAGGGTTTGATACCTTAATCTTTGGATAATTAATTATATGGACTGTTGGATGTGGCACACAACTAAACGCCTCTACCATTGATACTAGTTCAACAAGTCGGTCCAATTAGAGACCAGCCACTACCATATAGAACAGTTAGCATTTCATACTACAACCTGGCGCAACACTGAAGCGCCACTACCATATAGAACAGTTAGCATGTCTGAAGCAACACTGAAGCGCCATTTGTGATAATTGCACCATCGAAACAACAACTAAACATGAAGGAAGCATTCACCACCAATAAAGTTAAGGCCACACATATAGATAGCATTCTAAATTACCACCACATGTACCAGGAAGTTTACCACAGATCCAGTTCACACACACAATACATTACATTACATTACGTTAATAGAGGTAGTTTCCAACCAGTTCAGACCCAGATGCAGCTTTCCAAAAGTAAAACATCATCAAATATAGTGATGATGAGTACGGCTTCCAGCTTCTGATGATCAGCATGATGTACGACTAGAGGTTAGGGTTTTTCAGGACCTTGTGGAGGGCAGAATGCTGAACCCCGATCTTGTAGTCACGACTGCTGATGGATGTAGCCCGACAATGCTCCATCAGATGCTCCTGCAACCCAGACCTGGGCTTGGGCTTGCTGCAGTAGGGGCACCTATACTTGTCCTTCCTCCAGTTGTAGTACATGGCAGATCCTTGGGCCCTGATCTTCTGCACCTCCTTCTCTTCAAAGGACTCGACGTTCCCCTCGTCCACATCATCTCCAGATTCATACTGCACACATTAATGACTAACATTAATACATTATGCATTCAAAAAACTATAAACACGTAATACTAACTCAATGCACAAATAACATTTCCACTAGGCCTTACCACGTGTGGCTCATCTTCAAATAACCAAGAGAAGATCAACATGAAGGCAACAACATGATAAGTCTCCAGCAGTTGTTCAATGCTCAATTTTTTGCAGAAAAAAAATGTTAACATGGTTTGAACCTAGAGTAACTAAGCATTGCACCAACTCTGATGATCAATCTCACGGATAGCCACAGGTCCTTGGCCAGCCCACAGAATGTATGTCTTGAACACAAACACATGTTTAACAATGCAAAGGATGAAATAGTTCTCCAATAGACGAGCACATGCACACATAAATCTTCAAATAACCAAGAGAAGATCAACATGAAGGCAACAACATGATAAGTCTCCAGCAGTTGTTCAATGCTCAATTTTTTGCGGAAAAAATGTTAACATGGTTTGAACCTTACTAGGAACATTGTTTGGATAAACGGGAGGGGAAATGGTTCTCACCTGTGCAGCAAGAGGCCCGGTGCCGGTGGAAGCGATGCGAACACGGCGTCCTTCTCTCCCGACGCGTGATTGCGGAGGGGGCGGGCTTGGTCTTGTGCATGGGCATCCACCTCGAATACCTTTTGAGGTGACTTGTCCTTGCGGACCAACATGTTCCCGTAAGCCGTGCGAGCACCCTGGATGAAGGATGAAACTCAGGATGAAGACTAAATACTAGCCAAAAGAATTATGCACCATTTCCTGTTATAATATGTAGTAAGATAAAGAAGATAACCAAGGAATCATTATTTCCGTAGTAGCACTTGTCGTGCGATTGTATGAAGAGCCTTATTCCACAGGTAAAGTTCATCCATTTATTTTGTTAAGTTATTAACAGGTTGGTTATACAGTAAATAAATTGGTTAGACATCTGAAGTTAGCTAAGGTGGGTAAATTCACCCAAAATCATGCTTGGACCAAGTGATGTTTATTCATCTTGAGGTGAGCAGCAACAATCATATATGTTCTATTTGTACTTCCATCGATCCATATTAATTGTCGCTCAAATGGATGTATCAAGCACTGAAATACATCTAGATAAATCCGTTTCAGCGACAACTAGTATGGATTGGAGGGAGTAGCAGATTAACAGAAGATTGATGGTGGGAAGCTGATAACAGAGTGCTATCAGTTATCACCTTGCTGGACATGAGTTAGAGCAGGAACAGAAGGTTCCACCACCAGTTGATCATCATGTGTCATCATCAGGGCATGTGCGCAAAGCTCCATCAGTGTTACCACACCTTGAGCCACTAACGTGCACATTGGGTTAGTGTGCCAAGTTGCTCTTCCCACAACATGAACTGCAATGTAAAGTTTACAACACAGTGTTATGTCAACTACAACGAACTTTTAAATTATAAATAAAAAAATATTCGGCTTCCATAGTTTGGATGAAAAAAACATGGCTATGTCATCATGGCTTTAATGGATTGTTTCCTATAATCAAAGGCACTAGGGTCCTAGAAAGAGTGTCAGGTCACAAGGAAACAAGACAGGAAATGGGAAAAGGAATATCAACAAAAGTTAACAAGGAAAGCTACTTCGTGTATGTGAGATGTGATACAATCATAAATGATGGTGACGTGAGCAACAACAGATACATACATACTCGATGTATCATCACCATAAACCAAGCAAGCTATCTGCACTAAGATGCTGCTGCTAGTTATCACTGCAGATTTGTAGCAGACTAACAGAAGATTAAGCATGCCAACGAAGAATCTTAAACATCCTCAAAAGGCGCTATACAAAGCACCCATGAGAGACAATTTGAAGCTCCTAAACTCCGATCCATATTACTTGTCACCCAAACGGATGTATCCACACGTATATCAGTACTAGATACACCCTATTGAGTGACAAGTAATATGGATCGGGGGGAGTACCGTTTGCATAAAAATAAAGTTATGCTCAAGAAATTTAACTAGCAGAACTAGCAGGAAACAGACACCAACATGCACTTCACTTCTCAGATCAATATATTCCATGTTGATGTATCTTCCCATCAAACAAAGACAAACAAATGATATCATGGAATTTTTGCTATCAAAATTACAATTTCACTGCAAGGGGCATCAAACACTAAGAAACAGCAGGACATTATCTTGGAGAAGGGGGAGGGGGAGAAATGGAGGACATGGCCTGGACCCTGAGGTCTAAGAAGGAGCAGGAGACTCCCTCCCAGCCGCAGCCCACGGGGATTGCGGTCGGCGGACCACCCAACCTCTACACGACCATGGCATTGAACTCTAGCTTGAGCTCCAGGAATGCCTCACCTACTGGCAACTAGAGCAGGATACATCGATTCAAATTTCGATTTTGAATACTACTGCTAGTAATTAACCATGGAGCACTGACGGAGAAATAGTTGTCATGCATCCTTCAATTAAAATTAAACTATTACTGCTAGTTCTGAGATTGCATGTTGGACAGGCTGAAGAGAAATCACAACAATATTATAATTCCTTAATCTAAGGCAGACACAATCTGAATTCTATCCCTCGTCTCTAAAATTTAAGAATTGGGAAGGGCATGCAAACACTATGCGCTACATTCTCTAGGAAAATCGCAACAACCTAAAGCCTACCTATGCCACCACACGGATAGCCCCCACAATATTAACAGCTACAACATGAGTAGACATTTGTAAACCTTAACAGAGCATTTACAGAGATAATCTAGAAGTAAACCCTAGCATTGGAGTAAGGGGCCCAGTGTCGGTGGAACATGGAGGAAGAAGCAGTGGTAGCCTCCTCCTCCTCTCATTGTTAGAGAAGAACTAGACCACAATAGAACACTCGTTCATGATCTGAAACCTATACAGAACATAGATTCAGTCTATAGGATCTAACCATTACTAGAAACCAGGGAGAATGAATGATGCTAGCAAGTACTCCCTCCATTCTAGAATATAAGGTGTATTGGTTTTCATGCAAGATTATACAATAAAATAGCAACATCCGCAATAGCTAGTAGACAAAATATGAAACTGCTTTTCATGATGGATCAAATGGTATAAATTTCGTATTGTGAATGTTGACATATTTTTCCAAAAACTCGGTCAAACTTGCACTCGTTTTACTTTTCAAAAAATAAATAAACCTTATATAAAGGAATGGAGGAAGTATTAAATCATGCCCTATAACTACCGTAAGTACTAGAAATAGAGCAAACAGTCCATGCTTAACAGAATACCGATGAATCAAATTAGTAATCATAGTATCCAATCAAGCCTTAAACTAGTAGCACATACAAAAATTATATGAAGGTTCCATAAAACTATGACAAATCATACATGGCACCACGAATTCTAGAATCCAGACGGTTTGCGTTCCAATTTGTGCAAATGAGTAGGTTTTATAGTAAGAGGCTGAGTGGGATTGGCAGCGGGAAGGAGAAATTGTTATGCATGATTCAAATTTTGATTTTCAATAGTACTATTAGTAATTATCCCGCTCCCAGTCTTCCTTGTTTTTGTAACCAAAGCTATAGGCAAGATTATTAATATCGCCCATCATAAAAAAATACACATACCCTTTCTACGGGCAAAGATCATAAACGAACCCTATGACAAGTTCACAAATTGATTTGCTTTTGACACAACGTTTGAGCCAAATTAAGACCAGATGATGGAATATAAAAAATAACCAAAAAGCTTCTACAAGTTACTTTGAACCCCGGAAAGATTATTGTTGTTGTTAAGATGGATGTTACTCCCAAGTAGACATTTAAAGAAACAAGTATGCTAGGATCATCAAAACGAGCCTCCATTTGATGATAAAAAACAATCATTTACAGCAACCAGCCCTACAAAAAGATCATAAATGCCAGCCATCATTGTAATTAGAGAACTAACTGGATGTGATCATATGAAAGAAAAAAAGGCAAAAGAACACATTATCCTTCAATAAGACATGCATGATTAAAGGGTCGAGTTTGGACGAAAACAACAAGAGCTATCAAAACAACAACCAATGAACAACAATGTAACTACTACAGGAGCATCTCCATTGACAAGCTAAGCATGCTATCATATTTGGGGAAGGAAATTAACATAGCAACCTCCAATAGGAGACCAAGACAAACATGCCTTCCTTGACGCTGACAAGGATAGGTTGCTACCTCCAGAAATTAACATAGCAACTTCCAGAAAGAAGGGAGCAGCTAGATCACCTGTCCTTGACGCTGGAGCAGGGGTGACCTTGTTGAGGTACACAAATGGTGTGTCCCTGATCAACACCTGCACATGCATCACAACAGAGAGGAAAAAAGAAGTCAAACACAGAAGACTCCAAGAGAGGGTTGATAGGAAAGGGGCGAATTTTTACTATGGTATTACTGATTTGACAGAAGTGGACCTCTTGGAACTGGACCTTTCCTGGGAATAGAGGAATAATGAGCATATCGTAGCAGCTGGCATCAACCGATCCACTTGGTCATGTTCATATAAGAATGTGACTACAGAAAGAAGGAAATCAACACATGATTCTGCTAGGGTGTATGACCAACAAGCATTACGATAGAATAAGAGATATTGAGAACAGATCATCCTTCCTTTTTACAGTAACTATCTCATGCTCTCAAAGCCTCCCCTCTCTTTCTATCTTCTATTTATATTTTAAAATCACTTCTTAACAAGACATGTACATACCGAGAAGCTTTATTAAACAGACCAATTACACATGTGAAGACAAGGCAATCCAGATTAAGGGGAGATCAAACCACAACATATACAGTCACGTGTATTTCAAGTATTCAACAACGATGTCTTACCCTGCTGCTGTTGTCGTATCTTTCGACATGCTCGTCTTGCCCAGCGCCGTCACACCCAGCACTTCAACTAGGATAACCTGGAAAATTAAAACCTGAGTATTTCAGAAATGCAATTATCCAATTAGTGACTGCGAAAGGTGATGTGATACAAACTAGTAGCTAGCAGCTCAATGCCAGCAAAGTGTAATACTAATCGAGCAAAGTGTAATACTAATCGATCGCATTGATACGTAAGCATAGTAGAAACAATTAGGAAGCGACATGTTTCTCAGGTTCGATCTTAATGTAAGCCTTTCATAGATAGATAGATAATCCACTAAACCAAAATGCCTCGTGCCATACAAGCAAGATACTTGATCATACCAAGTTAACAACATATACATACCTGTTCGATCTCCCTTATGGTCCTTCCAACGCGGCCGATCACAGCTCCTACGCTTTCGTCCATGACATCGATGGTTGTCGTCATCTGTTGATCTCGCGGGCATGTCAAGCTGAAGGAATTCAAGGAGAAGATGGTTCGGGTTTGGCAGTAGAGGCCTATACAATAGCAGTGGCTGGGTTAACTGGGATTGAACAGTAAACAACTTGCATCGTACATACGGAAAATGGAGACCCTAAATAGTAAAACAAAAGGAGATAAGGGGCTTAATTGGACATAGGAAATTAACTATACATATGCATATGTAAATCAGATTAACAGGTTAGAGTCAACCCCACGATTTCATTCTCTCTTGAGAATAACAAAATCCTAAATATTTCTTCTGTAAAGATATAACAGCCTCAACATGCTTTATATTTTGTAAACCTTAAAATACACTAGAGAGAGTAGGGGTGGACATCTCTTTTTTCATTAAGATGACTATATAAGGACTTTGATTTTCTGCATGGAGATGTTGTCTTTTTTTTCCATTTGACACTGATTGACACCGAAAGAAAATCAAGATTCTACTCTAGTATATGACCAACAAGCATTACAATAGAATAATAGAAGTAGAGAAAATGGCCTTTGGTATAGCTTTTGGCTAAGAATGATATATTTCACCAGCCCACCAATTAGTTTATTTAGGACGTAGTCAGGCTGAGTAACCATGACATAGCCACTCAGGACAATATTCTGATGCTCATTCTTACTCAAGTCCTAAATAGGGAAAGGCACAAGTTACAGCAAGAAAAGTCGCGTAATGATGAGAGCATATCCAGTTATTCGCTGTAACAACTGTGTGGAGTCAGTGTGTCACCAACTCACAATACGAGATCAGAAACATGGAGGACTTCTCAACAAATAAAAGTTAAGAAACCACAGAGGTCTCACGCAAGTCAACTTTACCATGTTGCACTACAGGCAGAGATTAGGAGACTAATTGAATTACCTGTCAGATCTTCCATGTTTGTAGGCTCCACATACATAATGCTAAAGCTCTGGCTGTTTATTTCCAAAGACCATAGATTTATTCGCAGATCATCCGCTGATATAACTGTTTCACCATCACTGAAAAAAGAGAAAATACATAAGCACAATAGCAATAGATGACAGATAATAGAATTGGCAGGGCAGTTAAAAGTTAAAGGGCGCAAGCTTCAGAAATTATGTTACACAACAGTACCCATACAAAATCAATGGATTTGCTAGGGTATCTTTCTCCAATTGACAATAAGAATCAGGTTCACAGATCCCGTGATTCTGGTTTGCCTACTCTAGAATGCGCCATTTTATATAGCTACACATCCTTACATATCATGTAATAAGGAAAAGGAAAGAACAAGAAAAAACTCAGTGGTGTCTACCCATCCCATTCCCACTAATCCCTTGGGACCACATCCAAGTGAGCTCTACCCAGAATTGGGAACAAACCCGATCAATTTCGACCCATTATGCAGTTCGATATTCAAAGATGATTTGAGCAAATCCAGTAACAGTCTGTACGATATGCATACATGTTCAGTTGTGCGGATTGGGTAACGTCAACCATTATTCTTATTAGACAAAGTTACCATGATAAGCGAATACACTAACATTAGTGATACAAATAGTCTATTTCTTCTTAAAACATAAAAAACTAGATCTGATTTTCCTATCTAAATGTTCATTTGGTAGAAGGAGCAAATGATTGCATAGCACCTACTGCGACCGACAAAATCGGAAACAGTACTGTGGTAGGAAAGACGGCACATGGATTTTTCCATTTTAATCAAAAAAGGGTTTGTTTAGGGACTCATTTAAAATCTACAAGGATTATTTAGTAATTAGGTACTACCTCCGGCCAGAATTACTTGTCACTCAAATGGATGTATCCAGCACTACTTTAGTGCTAGGTACATATATTTAAGTGACAAGTAATTAAGGACGGAGGGAGTATGAAGTTTGAAGATAGATTTTGTGTAAGCATATCTTGTTTCTGCAAGAAAGAAAAACGAACATAAAGAGGAGAAATATGAACACTCGCAGGAAAATAATGTTGGTGGGATCTAGTTGGCAATGACAAGACTAACCTATTATTCAAAACATAATTAATATGGTTATCATGAGCATGGACATATACACCGATACATCTAGCAACAAAGTTCACATATTAACTAGCAACCTGCATGTGGTCGGAGCCTAAGCCAATTGGACTTGATAGAAATAATTATGTAGTGACATCTAGAAACAAAGTTCACATATTAACTAGCAACCTGCATGTGGTCGGAGGCTAAGCCAATTGGACTTGATAGAAATAATTATGTAGTGTCAGCTTCATGCACAATTAGCCAATTAGATAACTTGATCAATGATTCAAATGATCAGTTCATACACAAGTATGAGTTTTTCTTGTATCTCGGTTGAAGGGGCTAAAAGCAGGCAGAACATACTTCATTGCATCCCAATTGATGTATCAGTAACATTGTTTAGCGACTGCCTAAATCAAAAAACATAAAATTCAATTACACAACATAAGGCCCAAACAAACTATCATGTGAAACATCCTTGACATATGTACAAAAGAGGCATCTTCTATCAAGTAAATAGATGCAAACACTTCAATGTATCAAGAACAAATTTTTTACAGAAGTCATCATGGCAAACACATGTACCATAAAACTGTAGAAGTCACAATGGAACAAACAAAGACCATAAAAATCATAGAAGTCCACATGGCATGATGGCTAGCACAATATTTACCACAACTCGATGGCTGCGAACACCCAGAGCATGAGAGAGAGAGAGAGAGCAGAGGAAGCAACCAGTTGCTTACCAACTACGTCGGAGTGGAAAGAGACTTGGGGCCACCAGAGGGTGAGGGCAGGACACGTCGGAGTGGAAGAAGAATCACCGGGTTCACCACACAGTGGTCAACCTAAAGAAATACGCACCAGCATTATTATTAGAGAAAACAAGACATATTAATCAAGGATAAATATGTTGACACACTGATGCTAAAAAATCAAGGAATCTATAGTTGTAATATAAGTGGCAATCCCTAGCCTTAACAGTAGGCAACAATTGACAATAAAAAGAAGGCGGATTATAAGCTTCAAATTACCTAGCACACCTCTATTTCCACAGAGTCGATGGGCTAGAAACCAAATAAGTTCCCATTTTTATCAATTCCAAAAAAAGAGCTGACAAGTTGTGCACTACATAATCCCGGATCAGGTTTAATGGGATATGAAACTTGAAATATTTCAGTGTCATCGGATATAGAAGACGTAGGATTTGTTCCTATAGGGATTCAAGTCAACCATATATAACCAAGATCTTTAGTTACAAAGACAAGGAACTTTTATTGCCTATACAACAATTATCTCATCCAAAAACAGAAGAAGCTGGACAGAACAGACTCTTAAGTGTCATTGGTAAATATTTGACATTTTTTTATCAACATACAGGGGAGAGGAGAAACCGGTGGCTTTACTAGCAGCTACACAGGAGTGGAAGAATAAATGGGCCACCGTAGGGTTAGGGCGGGAGGCATCAGAGGGGAAGAAGAACCCCCGCGCACACCACACGGTGGCTCTGTTTTGTACATGTGTGCATGAGGAAACTGGATCAAGGAACTGAAATGGGGTCCATGGATGATAATCATTGATTGATAAAGCATGGATTGCAAAAATAAAATTGAGGCTTTATCCATAGGTAGACAAAAATATGAATCAGTTGCTTTGTTTGAAGATACAGTACAGTTGTGCATTTTAACCCCACATTTAATATAGTTAGTATATGATGAACAGGAGGATAGAATTCACATGCATCAATGATGCATCTATCTTGCAGGTCCCTAGAAGCTACCTTTAATTAATTGATGGGAGAAATGATTATCGGATGGACTCGAATATAATCTACTCTTTAATTAATTGATGCACTTGACTGTAAATTAGGTGACATACCTACCAAGTAAAAACTTAACCTAAAGGTTAGACCAATAATGCTAGAAATCACCATGGAACAATGGCCAACAAAAATAATACCATCGTTCAATGGACATGGACGCGCAGAGCATGAGAGCGGGAGAGAAAAGGAGAGAACCAGTAGCTTACTAGCCATGCCTGGTGGAATAAGACAAATTTGTAAGATTTAAGTTTCTTAACACACCTCTGTTTCCACACAGACAACGAGCTAGAGACCAAAAAAATTAGCATTTTTATCAATTCCAAAGAGTTGACAGGCTGTACACTACATATTCTTTGATCAAATTTAATGGCATATGAAGTTTGAAACATGTCACTGTGATCAGTAACAGAAGAGCTAGGATTTGTTCCTCTAGGGATTTAAGTCAACCATATATAGCCAAGACCAAGACCTTCAGTTACAAAGAGAAGGAATTATATTGCCTATACAACAATAATATCATCCAAAAACAAAAGAAATTTTACAAAACAGACTCTAGGAACTGGTGGCTTACCAATAGCTATGCCGGACTGGAAGAATAGAGGGGCCATCTGAGGAGCAGGGCGGGAAGCGTCGTAGTGGAAGAAGAATCCCCCACGTACACCACATGGTTGTTGTGTCGTCCACCTCTGCGAATGAGGAAACAACATCAGGGAACTGAACCAACCAACCACACATCATGACTGAAATGAGGTCCACGGATCATAATCATTGATCGATACAGCATAGAATGCAACAAAAATGCCTAGGCTTTGTCCGGAGGTACACAAAAGTATCCATCTAGTGATTTGTTTGAGCTACAGTTGAGTTGCCCTTGAACCCCACATTCAAACTAGTGGTATATGATGATTTCACATGCATGAAAGTTAAATCTGTCTTGCAGGGCTTGCAGGTACCTAGTAACTAAGTTGATCTTAACTTGGTGGGAGAAATTTTCGATGGACTCGAATATCATCAGTTCTTTTATTGATGGATGCACTTGACAATGAAAAGAAGCCAGATTATAAGGAGTTTCTTAGCACACCTCTGTTTGCAAAGGTTCGATGGACTAGAGAGCAAATAAGGTTTCATTTTTATCAATTCCAAAGAGCTGACAGGCTGTATACTACATACATAATCTTGGATCAGATTTAATGGCATACAAAATTTAAAAAGTTTCGATGTAATCAGACAGAGAAGATGTAGGATTTGTTCCTCTAGGCAACCATATATAACCAAGACATTCAGTTACAATGAGAAGGAAAATGTATTGCCTATACAAACAACAATCTCATTCAAAAAACGTAAGAAGCTGGATGGAACAAACTCTAGTGTCATTGGTCCATATTTGATGTTTTCCGATCAACATAGAGAGCAGAGGAGGGAAACGGTGGCTTACCAGCAGCTATGCTAGACTAGAAGAATAAAGGGGCCACAGGACATGCAGTGTGGGAAGCATCGGAAGAGGAATCCCTGGAGCACACCACACGTTGGCTTTGTCGTGCACTTGTGCCCATCAGGAAACCACATCAAGGAACTAAGCCAACCACGCATCATGAATGACATGAGGTTCATGGATCATAATCATTGATCGATAAAGCATGGAATGCAAATAAAAATGTCTAATCTTTGTCCATAGCTATGTTTTTAAGGCGTCCATAATGCGTCGCCTAGGCGACGCTTAGGCGTCAGGCCCCCCTGCAAGCTCAAGCCGTTCATCTTGCCTTAGGTGCATGAGTAAGGCGTCCACCTTAAGCTTTAAGGCGTCTGAAGCGCTTCTAAGGCCTCCAGGTTGGCGCCTTGGTCCATATTGGACGCCTTGAGCTTGCCAGCCAGACAGGGAAGCAGTTTTAGGCTGGAAAAAGAGATGCTGTTGGCTCCAACAGGTAAGAGGGGGGACAGAGAGAGAAATAACCCCCAATCAACACGCACCTCCTCCTCCGTCTCTAGCTCCTCTTCTCCAGCAGATCAGCTCCCTCCTCTGCAGCAGATCCTCTCCAGCTCCTCCTCCTCCTCCTCGTCTCCAGTAGCTCATCCTCCTCCTCCTCCTCTCCAGTAGCTCATCCTCCTCCTCTTCAGTACAACAACAACCATCAACAGGCAACAGCAAGGAGCCAACTGCCAAGATATACGTCCCCCATCCTCTACTCCTCTCCCTCCGACCTTCTCCCCATCCTCCTCTGATCCATTTCTTCCATGTTCAGTTGTTCATTGCTTGCTGCTTTTGAGTTGTTCATTGCTTCCTGCTTTGCTAGTTGCTTGCTGCTTTGTGCTAGCTTTTTTGCTGGTTGCTCACTGCCATTACTATTGGGGAGAATAGAAAGTGCAAAGAGGATGGATGTTATATGGGCTCTACAACCAGCAGCAAGTGCAAGATGTGTAGTGTGTATGCCTATTTTCCTACCAAGTTCTACTTCATTCTAATACTTAGAACTCTCTAAGGCGTCCGCCTTGCCTTATGCCTTACCGCTTAGGCGGTGAGGCGCCCCCCGGTGCCTTGCCTCGCCTTACCGCCTTAAAAACATAGGTCCATAGGCACACAAAAATATCCATACATTGCTTTGTTTGAAGCTACAGTTTAGTTGAGCACTTGAACCCCACATTTAAACTAGTAATTATATGATGAACAGAAGGATGCATCTCTAGATTTCACATGCATCAAAGATAGATTTGTCTTGCACCCCCTAGTAACTAGCTTGGTTGATATTAACTTAGTGGAAGAAATGCCCGACGGACTCGAGTAGCGTCTATTTTTTTATTGATGGATGCACTTCACTGTAAATTAGGCGACATGCCTACCAAATAAAAACTTAACCTGAAGGCTAGAACAAAATTCCTAGAGATCACCATGGCACGATGGCCAGCAAAAAAATTAACATGGCTCGACGGCCATGGACAGGAAGAGCATGAGAGAGAGAGAGAGAGAGAGAGCGGACTTGTGGCTTACCAACAGCTATGGCTGAGTAGAAGAAGAACCGAGGCCACCAGAGGGGGAGGGTGGGAGACGTCAGAGCGGAAGAAGAATCACCACCAGGCTAACCGCACGGTGGTCAACCTAAAGAAATATGCCTGAGCGTTAATCAAGGCTAAATATGTTGGCAACCTGACACTAAAACTCCAAGGAATTTATAGCGAAGATAGAAGTGGCAATGCATTTCCTTAACCGTAATAAAAAAGAAGTCAGATAATAAGCTTCAAATTTGCTATCACACCTCTGTTTCCATAGAGTTGACGGGCTAGAGACCAAATAAGTTTGCATTTTTATCGCTTCCAAAGAGCTAACAGGTTGTATACTACATAATCTTTGGTCAGATTTAATGTCATGTGATATTTGAAATATTTTGATGTAATCAGATGTACAATCTGTTCCTCTAGGGATTTAAGTCTAGCATATATAACCAAGGCCTTTAGTTAGAAATAGATTTAATGGCCTACAGATGTTTTTTCCCCTTCTAATCAGTAGTAATAATAATGGAAGACTGAGTAGACAGTTTTCCTTGATCAAGTAATGATCGAAGGCCGAGTACAGGTGTAGTCACACATGCATGCATGGATATGCGTCACACCACACCGGTCAAGCTTCCAGAAAAACAAAATCAAAAGAGGGAGAGGGCTTACCACCTATGCCATGTAAGCCTAGCTGGATCATCATACTGGCAGGCATCTGATAGGAGTACAAAGTATGTAAATAGAGTGATTATTAAAGGCAGAGCACTCTGATTTGTCAACATTGGGAGCCAGAGCACCAGTGCCGAAACCACCAGGACAAGGAGCTTGGCCCTCAGATCTTGCCTCCTGCAAAATAAATCTACAGTATCAACCACATGGCACAACAACATTATACCAGATGGAAGAAATCACACGAATAAGATGTTACAGGGGTTTGGACCAATAGCACAGAATATTAGTTAATCGACACAACCATGCCTTTTTTGACCGTATGCATACCAACCAGTTAAGATTGCATACAGTATGATAACTAAGAAACAATCGAAGCACGCTCGCAATTGGTGTGTTCCAATGCAGAAGGAATAGATACTCACTCCAGTAAGCACTAGACTACTGCCCAACCTCAACAATCAAATATGGACATACTGAGACAACTTTCAGCAAGTTTAAATGAAATGAACAAACACTGAGACAACTTTCAGCAAGTTAAAATGAAATGCACAAGAACCCATCCGGCAATGAAATGAAATGTTGTAGTACAAGTTGTTGGAAACAAATAACCTTACCATTCAAAGCACTACAGCAAGCAATGGAATGTCCAACCTCAACAATCTAACAAGGTCTTTCTAGTACAATAAGAACGACACTAGCCTGACACTATTTTTTATCATATTTGGAATACTTATACTTGGCACAGAAAAGAGTATATTCGACTCAAAACAAAGCATCTTATGGGCCAATAAATGCGACTCGTTGTTTTTGGATGTTTTGCTAGACTATTATGAAACCTACACTCCTACAGGAACAAAAACAGTAGGATAATATCTATCACACAACTACTGTACTAGTGATCAAACCACTTCGTTTTGCAGCAATATTCCAAATCTGGGCACAACAGTAAATAGAAATCATCTTTTCTATTACACAACAGTAACATCTTAAGAGTTAATTATTACCATAGCTCCTGTTCTTGGGGAGAAGAATTTTGAACCACGGCAAAAAAAAAGAACATATTGGTGGTAAAGTAGGGATCGACCTTGTGCTGCGTGTCGTCATGGTCGAAGTGGAGGTCGGACTCAATGGTGTCCGCCTTGTCACCTTGTGCATGGGGTCCCGATCTTCGATGGAGGGTGCCAGCTGCTGCTCCATATAAAAGAAAAAAAAATAAGTTTAGCGCACCAACAATCCCGATCGTCGATGGAGGGTGCAAGTTGCGGTATAGTATTTGATAGTAAACTTGAAGCAGTCGTTATTGCAGGAAAAAAAGGAAGCAAACAATCTAGGTCAACAAAGTCAATGAACAAGGTAGGAGGAAACAACATCACAAAGATAATTTCTCAATCAGTCGCTAGTTTGATTTGGCCATGACTAGGATTTGAATCTTTTGCAACTTTAGCACAACACATGTGCAGTAACGCGTTGCTGCTGGGTTAATAATCCTAGTGCTCAAATAACCAACATTTTTTTGCAATATGCACAAAACTAATCAATGGCATGTGATATTTGAAATATTTCAATGTAATCAGATGTACGATTTGTTTCTCTAGGGATTTAAGTCAAGCATATATAACCAAGGCCTTTAGTTAGAAACAGAAGGAACTTTTATTATTCGCAAATAAAAGAACTTTTATTGCCTATACAGAAAAACGAAGAAGCTAGACAGAACAGACTCTAGTGTCACTTGTTCATATCTGATGCTTTTGGATCAACACAGGGAGCAGAGAGGGAATCGATAGCTTACCAGCAGCTATGCAGGAGTGGAAGAAGAATTGGTGCCACTGGAGGGGCAGGTCGGGAAACATCGGAGTGGAAGAGAAATCCCCCGCACACACCACACGGTGACTGTGTCGCGCACCACCTATGCTCATCGGGGAACCAAGCCTAGCAAGCACACATGACGACTGAAATGAGCCATATCACAATCATTTTGATCAATAAAGCATGGAACGCAACAAAAATGTCTGGGCTTTGTGCAGAGCTACACAAAAAAACACGTCCATCACTTTGTGCAGAGCTACACAAATATGCATCCATCGCTAGAGTGGACTTTAATTGTGTGCTAGAACCCCACATTTATTTAATCTAGTACGGTAAGTATATTGTGAAGAGAGGATATATTTCACATGCATCAGGATAAATCTGTCTTGCAGGGCGGTCGGGTTCCTAGTAACTAGTAACTTGTTGATCTTTCTTTGCGGGAGAAATCTCTGACGGACTCGAATACTACCAGATGGTAGAAATCACACAAATAAGATGTACTGTCATCAATATGAATTAACCTGCAAAACCGTGAATTCTTCGACTGTATGCATACCAACTGATTAAAACAACTACATCTTTTTGCTACTCCTACACGTTTTCAATCACAGCTCAACACATGTAAAAGTATATTGATTCTAAACCACTAGCAAACACCACAAACAGTCCACTCAGGACATTGAAAGGTCCATTTTGGTACAAGATAACAAACAAATTATCATTTGCTGGAAAAGAAAGAAAGAATATGATTAACAGAGCTACAAAGATGAGCCTTCTCAAGTTGCCTAAACAACAGGTCAGTATAATCCTAATTTATCCAAGAAATTAGCAAACTAAACTTCTTAGTCCGCTGTCAAGCAATAGAAAATGTATCTACGCAGCGATTCCAACGACAACACCATTACAATCACAACCACCACCACCACAGATCCAAGCACTACATCAGATCAATGGTCTGTATGAGTAACAATAGATAGCAGGGCGGTCATGCTGAAAAGTAGGTAGATCCTACATAAAGATCAACATCAGGCCTACTTAGTAGACTGAACATAAGTAGAGAATGCATCCAGCACCTGGCGTCATAAAACCAGTTTACCAGGAAAATGAATGCCAAAAGAGCAGCAACACGTGGTTCACCTTAGGGCAACGAATAAGAAAACACAAGGCCAAGTAAGCCTAGCTGGATCATCATACTGGCAGACATCTCCTAGGAGTACTAAGTATGTCAATAGATTGACTATTGAAGGCCGAGCACTCTTTGATTTGTCCATGTTGGGAGCAAGAGCACCGGTGCCGAAACCACCGCCGAAACCACCAGGTCGAGGAGTTTGCCCCTCAAATCTTGCCTCATGCCAAATAAATCTACAGTATCAGCCACATGGCACATCATCATTATACCAGATGGGAGAAATCACGCAAAAAACAAGTTACAGGGGTATGGATCAATTTCAAAATATTAGTTAATCGGAACAACCATGCCTTCTTTGACCGTATGCATACCAACCAATTAAGATTGCATATAGTATGATACCTAAGAAATCATCAAAGCACACCCACAATTGGTGTGTTTCAATCCAAATAGAAGGAACAACTACTCACTCTAGTAAGCACTGGACTAGTACGCAATGTATATGGACATACTGAGACAGCTTTCGGCAAGTTGAAATGAAACGAACAAGCACTGGGACAACTTTAAGCAAGTTAAAATGAAATGAACAAGTGCCCATCCAGCAATGAAATGAAATGTTGTAGTACAAGATGTTGGAAACAAATAACCTCACCACAAAGCACTCCAGCAAGCACTGGAATGTCAAACCTCAACAATCAAACAAGGTATGTCTACTACAATGAAGAACGACACTAGCCTGACACTATTTTTTATCATATTTTGGAATACTTATACGTGGCACAGAAAAAAGTATAGACTCAAAACAAAGCAACTTATGGGCCAATAAATGCAACTCGTTGTTTTTGGATGTTTTGCTACTCCCTCCGTTCCTAAATATAAGTATTTTTTAGGGATTCCAATATGGACTACATACGGAGCTGTATGTAGTCCATATTGGAATCTTTAAAAGGACTAATATTTAGGAGCATAGGGTGTAGACTATTAAACCTACACCACTACAGGTACAAAAACAGTAGCATAATATCTATCACCAAACTACTGTACTAGTGATCAAACCGCTTCATTATGCAGCAATATTCCAAATTTGGGTACAATAGTAAATTTATATCATCTTTTCTATGACACAACAGTGACATCTTAGAGTTAATTATTACCATAACTCCTGTAAAGTAGGGATTGACCTTGCTAGGCGTCGTAATGGTCGAGGTGGAGGTCGGACTCGACGGTGTCCTCCTCGTCACCTTGGGCATGGGGTCCCGATCGTTGATAGAGGTTGCCTGCTGCTGCTCCAAATCAAACGAAAAAAAGTTTAGCGCACCAAGAATGGTTGGTTGTAGGTAACTTGCAAGTTGCAGTATAGTATTTGATAGTAAACTTGAAGCAATCGTGATTGAAGGAAAAAAGGAAGCAAACAATCTAGGTCAGCAAGGTCCATGAACAAGGCCGAAGGAAACAACATCATAAAGATAATTGCTTAGTCAGTCACTAGTTTGATTTGGGCATGACTAGGATTTGAATCTTTTGCAACTTATAGCACATTACATGTGTAGTAAAGCATTGCTGCTGGGTTAATAATCCTGGTGCTACAACAACCAACAATTTTTGCAATACGCACCGAATTAATCAATGGTTCTGAGTTGATGTATTTGTTGTAAAAAAACCATCCAAGCTACATGCATACATGAGGCTGTGTATTTGTGACCAAGAAGTTACATGTGTTTGTTACAGCAGAAGAGAAACCACAAAAGGGAGGCATTCTCCTCTGTTTTGGCCCAAAATCCCGAACTGAACATACTATACATAGCCATACACGATGGTCAAGCAGCCTACTAATTCTCAGGTTGTCATGGTTAAGAACATACTCTCTCCGTCCCATAATATAAGACCATTTCGCAAGCTATGTTAGCTTGCAAAAGGGTCTTACATTATGGGACGGAGGGAGTACATAGCAAGACAATGACACGAAGTACACAAGTTGGTTCGTTTCAAAGAAATATAGCACAGAATCTAAACAACTCTAAACTAGAAAACAAACAGGGGACATTTGAAATTATATGAGTCTACACTAGATAGATATTGTTCCATTGTGAGTTACTGAGTTGTATGGCATGCTCCTTCCATACATACAAACAAACAAACAGAGCATAAAAGCATCTAATGAGACATGAGTATTCTACAAGTCGCTATGGCATGATGGGCAGCGCAAAATTGACAACACACACACACACACACACACACACACACACACACACACAGAGAGAGAGAGAGAGTTGCTGCTCGATTAATAATCCTAGTGTTGCAACAGCCAACAATTTTTGCAATACACACACAATTAATCAATGGTTCTGAGTTGATGTATTTGTTGAAAAAATCATCCAAGCTACATGCATACATAAGGCTGTGTATTTGTCACCAAGAAGCTACATGTGTTTGTTACAGCAGAAGAGAAACCATAAAAGGAAGGAATTCTCCTCTGTTTTGGTCCAAACTACAAAACTGAACATACTACACATAACCATGACACGATGACCAAGCAGCCTACTAATTCTCAGGTTGTCATGGTTAAGAACATACTCTCTCCGTCCCATAATATAACACCATTTGCTATGTTAGCTTGCAAAAGGGTCTTACATTATGGGACGGAGGGAGTACATAGCAAGAAGATTACACAAAGTACACAAGTTGGTTCGATTCAAAGAAATATAGCATGGAAGCTAATCAACTCTACACTAGAAAACAAACAGGGGACACCTGAAATTATATGAGTCTACACTAGATATATATTGTTCCACTGTGAGTTGTATGACACACTCCTTCCATACATACTAACAAACATACAAACAGAGCATACAAGCAACTAATGAGACATGAGTATCCTACAAATCGCTATGGCACATTGGCTAGCGCAAAATTGACCACAACAAGAGAGAGAGGAGAGCATAGATCATAGAGGGCTTATCGAGGAAGAACTGCTGGCTAAATCGACGGTGGCAACAGCGAGAAGAGGAATGGGAGGCATCAGGATGTTTTATTGATTCAACACTTAAGGAATGAATCAGCCTTGCCTCTACAGTCATTAAATAAATGCTAAAGCAATTCGTATAATCGTTCTATGGAGACTATTTCTTTGCATCCACTTAATATATACCGTGCATCCAAACAAAGAACATAATAAAAGGAGTCACTGTGTGAAAATCAACATGTAAAGTAACAGCTTAAACAAACACAGTTTGTCGTGGTTTAGAAAAATATGTAGGAGAAGAATGATTGATGCTGCTAAATCAAGAATCAAAAACTCAAGGCTTTCTGTTTGGACGATACATGGCTGCTGCAAGCATGCAAATACAAGCAGCACTTATTTGTCTAATGAAGAAATACATGATTCTCCTCCGTACAATATTCTTCTCTAACGAAAGAAAAACTTGATGGAAACGAACAGCATGGGAGAGGGAGAGAGAGAGAAGTCACCTTGGAAACATAGGTGGCTTGATGTTGGCAATGTTGAGCGCCTTGGTGGGCATGCCCTTGAACCCCTTCGATCACACCCGTAGTGCCTACCTTGGTGATGGCAGCAAACTGCCTGCATGGATCAGATGCAGAGATGGACAAGGCTGCAACTCCGTGCAGACTTGATCCTGCCAATCAGAACAAGATCATTATTCATTAGCTAGGAACAAAGAATATTTTTTTCCAGAAAAACAAGAGTATTTCTTCGCAGCCACTTAACATATACCGTGCATCCAGAACAAAGACCATGGTAAAAGGAATCACTATGTCGAAACCAACAAGTAAACTAGCAGCCTAGTAATTCTCAGCTAGTCAAGATTAAGAACATATTCGCCCTGTAAACCCCTGTTCAAGAATTCATCTAATTAACCAGTTAACTTGCCGATTAATCCCTACTCGTAGGGTTACCGAGTAGCCTATAAACCGATAAATCGTCCGATTAATTGATTAAATGGCCGATTAACTTGCCGATTAGCCGATTAATCCCCTACTCACCAGCCAACCGAGCAGCTACCAGTTAACGATTTCCTCAACAATGCTATGAACTAATATAAGATCTTTTAGTTAGTTTATAGAGGGATTTCATAGCAAGACAATGATTGCTGCTGCTAAATCAGCAATCCAAAATTCAAGCCTTTTTTCGGATACATACATGGCTGCTGCAAATGAAAACAGTACTAGTAGTTGTGTAATTAAAGAAATACATGGCTGTCCTCCCTCCCATATTTCTTTGTCTAATGAAATAAATAAGTGGTGGAAACGGACTGAGTGGGAAAGAGATGTCGTCCTTGGGAGGAGGGGAGGCTTGATGGCAGCGAACCCTTGATAACATGGAACGACGACCTATACGGCCCATCCATCACCAGTGAAGCAAATCGGTGGACAGAATTTAACCCCCAACGGCAATTAATCACAGTAGCGATATGTAGAAGCTGAGCAAGATGAAGATCCATGGCTGCAGGACGCAGTGTGGTTTAATTGCTTACAAAATCAAAGCCATCATCAGCAAGCATATATACGTGTGTGGTTTCCATCACCAACAAGCCAATTGGGTTGCAACTAGGATGGCTGCAACTAGAGTGTAAGTAGATGATTCTCCTCCCTCCCCTATTTATTCTCTAATATCTAATCTAATGAAACAAAAAAAAACTCTTGATTGATGGAAACGAATAGAGTGGTGTGGTGACGGGGGAAATCTGGCTGCTCGCACGGACCAGATCAGATGCGTGGATGAAGAAATCGAGAATGAAATAAGGGGAAGGCCGGACCTTGATCTGCGGAAGTGAGGGTCGGAGCTCGGCGGAGAAGAGAAGCAGGTCCATGGCGGCGTCCCGTCCCGTCCCGGCGCGTGAAGGCCGCAGCGGATGTGGAGAAGGTGGCCGTCCTCCTCTCCCGGCGCGCGGTTGTGGAGTCGGACCTCCTCTCCGTAGAGGCCCAGCTGGACGACCGGCGCCTAGATACATGGCAGAAGGCCTCCTTCCTGGAGAGATGAGACCTCCCATGGTGAGAGATAGAGAGAGAGCGGAGCCAAGGAGGAAGGAGAAGGAGAAGAAGAAGAAGAAGAAGAAGAGACCGGTGCTACACCTTGTCGAGCGAGGTCTTGGAGGAGAGGGCTCGGTCGCCATGCTAGCTAGGGTTTCCGAGCTCCATGGCGCTGCAGATCTGGACGCTGTCTCGCTCGACCTGGGAATGAGGGAGAAGGT
>NC_041386.1:705900038-705920163 GCF_002162155.2 Triticum dicoccoides | reverse complement strand
TGAATTCATCATGGGGCGCGCGGGAGGAGGCACCCGACCACGCGGATCAACCCTTAGCCCTCATGATCTCAACCCTCCATTTGATTTTCTTCCTCCAAGATCCGATGGCAGACATCCTATATCACGCAGATCGTGCTTCTTTCCCTCTATGAGTCTCAACAATCAGCTCTAGCCTAGGTTTCTTCATGCATTATATTGTACTAATAAATATAAAAAATATCTTGAAAGCATGCATCACCGGTCAAGCTTCCAAAAAATCAGAATCAAAAGAGAGAGAAAATGCCTTGTGCAGTTTTGCAAAGAAAAGAAAAAGAAAACGGGAGATTTGATTCGCGCGGAACGGAACCGTGGGTAGTGATTGGGGATTTGTTGCGGATTCCACGCGCGCGTGTGCACCAAAGATTGATTATTACTTTGGCCGCCGCTAGCTAGCTTTGCTTGCTCGCTCGTCGGCTGCACAGAGTAACGGGCATGCAATCCAAGTATCGCACAGCGTGCTTCCGTGCACCGTCGCTACGCCCGCCGTTACGGGCGACCTGAAGGCGCTGGTCCGCCGACCGGATCTCCGCTACCTGGAGACCTTCCTTGCTCCTGGCGATGACGAGCCGGACCACCCTCTACCATTATCATTCAGAGTCATGTGCTTGGCGCAATGCAGGATGAACCTGCTGCTTCGGGTCTTCTCCTCTTCCGGTCGACTACTATATGCTGGTTTCCCACCATCGTTATGTCCTCCAACTATATGAGTTGATCCAGCTGTTCAGCATACTCTTTGCTTACTCTTGTTCAATTAGGTTACAATGTGGCACAACAAAGCAATACTTAGTAGGGATTTGCTTGACGTTAGCATGCTTATTTTCTTGAGCGGTGCTTGTTATTTGCCATGGATGCAGCCAACTCATATTCTGCCCACCATTTGCCCTCTAGTTTCATAGTTAATCAGCGTACCGTTGGTGCATTTTGGAATATTGTGTTATCTAATTTGTATGCAACTGGAAACTTATCAAACAATTTTTTTGTGAACAGGAAACTTATCAAACTTGGTGAGCCATTCTCATCAAGTGAACATGCATTTGATCATCATAGGGCTGGATGACTAATAAAAGGAATACAACTTTTAGAGTGGTTGGGCTTTTTTAGAACCGTTCGTTGATGTCGATCTAACGGCAGACAAATACGAAGTACTGGGTAGTACTCCGATGAAAGTACGCGAAAGTACTAAAACGAGTGGGGCCGGTACTCGTGACAAGGTGGGGACGCGTTCTAATATGGGGGCAGTTTAGTCCTAGGAAAATTTGCACGCGCCGCCCCTCTCGTCGAATGCAAAACCGCCGCCATGGTGCTACAACTTCCACAATTACTCATCGGCGGCCATCTTCTCCCTCTCCTCCAAGTCCACCGCAGTCATCTCCTCCTTCTCGCCGCTGCAAGTTCGCTCCACTCAGGCAACCCCCCCCCCACCCACCCCCCATCCCCTCTTCCATCGAAGCAAGAATCGGCAGATCGAGCTGATGGCCGGTGGCGAGAACATCGACTTCGTGCAGATCGTCGGCGGTGACCAGGTCAAGTTGGCCAGGTTGAGGGAGATTTGTTCTTGGTTTGACAACACAAGGCAGATGAGCTGGACGGCAATGGCCACTTTCAAGAATTTGACGAAGAAGGAGAGGGCAAAGCTTTGCTCCCCGCCCGCACAACCGATTCACAAGATCGAGATCCTCCTCTGGGCGATGGAGCAGGCCAATTCGTCCTGCAAGTGGACCACGCAGAGGTGGTGAGCATTCAGATCCAGGGTAGAGCATCCACTGGATCAGGAACCCACCGTGCACGAGGTGCCGTTGCAGATTGTGCAGCCTCCAACCGAGTCACCAGAGACTCCGAAGAGCAAGATGAGGAGGACAGTGGTCGCCGACCTCGCTTCCCTGCCGTTCTCCACGCTTCCCTCGCCGCTCTCGTCGTCTGAACGGCGGCGGTAGCTATGTTTAGAGTAAGCTTCCCCACTCCTCATCTTCCTACTGCTCGTGCTTACATCGTGGTGATACTGATCGTAATAGCTCAGAGAGGGAATGTTATATGGCATTTTAATCTCAATAAATTGCATGAATATTTGAGTACATGGATTTGGAGGATGGATTATGATGTATGTGAACCCTAGGCATCATATGAACCCTAGGACTAATTAGTAATGTTCTAGTGGTAGACACTGAAATATTTCGGTACAGACCGGTAGGCACTGAAATATTTCGGTACTGCCCTAGGCAAAAGTTGTAATGTTGTAGTGGTGGACACTGAAATATTTTGGTACACACCGGTAGGCACTCAAATATTTCGGTACTGCCCTAGGCAAAATTTGTAATGTTGTAGTGGTGGACACTGAAATATTTTGGTACACACCGGTAGGCACTGAAATATTTCGGTACAATGTTGTAGTGGTAGACACTAAAATATTTCGTTACTATAATTTCAGTACACACCGATGCACACTGAATTATTTCAGTACTGCAGTTTCAGTACACACCGGTACACACTGAAATATTTCAGCACTGCAAATTCTTTACATAGTTGGCATTTTGTCATTTATTTGTGAATTAATCCATGCATCATATGGCCTAACTTTGTACATGAGTTTGGGTCAATTTCATGTCTATTTATTGTTAAAATTATTGTCATGCCATGAAACACAAGACAAGTCACTGACCCAAGCTTGCAAAGATGCCATATCAATGTTGCTGATATGAATATGCATGTTTTCACCAAGTCTTGTGTCAGAATTAAAACCGAGCATTTTTTCTTGATGGCATCCATGGATCTAGAACTCCTATGAATTTGCTCATGTTGGATGTTTTGTTCTCCATCATTTTCTTGCCTCCAACATCCCATGTGTGTTTTGCAGGAAAAAACCTGGAGTTCACCAGGCTGGCTGAAGTTGTGAGGCTGGGAGGCTGATGGTGCTGCTACTGGTTGATCCTTCTTCTTTCTGCTTTTGTTCGTCCTTCCTCAAGCAGTTGGACCAGGGCTACTTCCCTATGTGCTGTTAATGTATTAAGTAGTTCCTTTGAATTTGTAGTATTAGTTAGTTTGAATGTGGAAGTACCTTAATTTTTAGGAACGAAATGTTGCTTTGTATGACCAAGGGTTTGATACCTTAATCTTTGGATAATTAATTATATGAACTGTTGGATGTGGCACACAACTAAACGCCTCTACCATTGATACTAGTTCAACAAGTCGGTCCAATTAGAGACCAGCCACTACCATATAGAACAGTTAGCATTTCATACTACAACCTGGCGCAACACTGAAGCGCCACTACCATATAGAACAGTTAGCATGTCTGAAGCAACACTGAAGCGCCATTTGTGATAATTGCACCATCGAAAGAACAACTAAACATGAAGGAAGCATTCACCACCAATAAAGTTAAGGCCACACATATAGATAGCATTCTAAGTTACCACCACATGTACCAGGAAGTTCACCACAGATCCAGTTCACACACACAATACATTACATTACATTACGTTAATAGAGGTAGTTTCCAACCAGTTCAGACCCAGATGCAGCTTTCCAAAAGTAAAACATCATCAAATATAGTGATGATGAGTACGGCTTCCAGCTTCTGATGATCAGCATGATGTACGACTAGAGGTTAGGGTTTTTCAGGACCTTGTGGAGGGCAGAATGCTGAGCCCCGATCTTGTAGTCACGACTGCTGATGGATGTAGCCCGACAATGCTCCATCAGATGCTCCTGCAACCCGGACCTGGGCTTGGGCTTGCTGCAGTAGGGGCACCTATACTTGTCCTTCCTCCAGTTGTAGTACATGGCAGATCCTTGGGCCCTGATCTTCTGCACCTCCTTCTCTTCAAAGGACTTGACGTTCCCCTCGTCCACATCATCTCCAGATTCATACTGCACACATTAATGACTGACATTAATACATTATGCATTCAAAAAACTATAAGCACGTAATACTAACTCAATGCACAAATAACATTTCCACTAGGCCTTACCACGTACGGCTCATCTTCATGAGAGTCATATGTGTAGAACCCAGTCTTGTCCCACTTCCTTTTGTTGCCCACAAGATCCTCCTCCTCCTGCTATATTGTCAAACAAGCACATCAATTACAATGAATTGAATTGCAGTTAACAGAATGTCATTACAAACAAAATTGTGAATGTGAACCACATTGGTATGTTGCAAGTGACGAAATGCTTTCCTTATAAATAAAGAATCTAACCAATCAATCAAAAGACAAATGATTTCCTTCATAAATGCTAATGAAAATGCAAGCTGGATTCTTGACATTCCCTGAATTTACCCAACACTTTTCTTTTGAGGGAATTCCCCCCCCCCCACACTACTTAATGGAAACATATAGTATATTTTGTTGCTAGGATTCTAACTTGGAATGTTTACTTCACACTTTACATATAGTATATACTAATTACAGAAGCCAACTACAAATTTCAATATGCACAGATTACTGTTTTGGGATAATGCAGCAAAGCTGCTACACATATTAACATAATACAGTAGTTAATTAGGTACAACTTCAACTATAAATGCATACATCTCCAACAAACATCTAAAATTTCATTACTTACCTAAACAACAACAAATTATACTATAGATGAATCTTGTATCATCTAAATAAATTCATTGGCACATCAAAATTAATGCATTCCAAATCAAATATGTTTCCATCCAGTATCATTGAACCACAGATCAAATCAAATAATCATAAATGTCAGCAGCATTGAACTACAGATCTAATAATCATATTACATCTATCTGACCTTGAATTCCCCCTTAAATAAGGTATTCAACCTCATACTAATTAAAATCTAACAAGCAAAAATTCAACTACTAATCTAATAAGCATCTGAAAAAACCCCAAGATGCTATTATCTCTGAAGCAACGACATTGCAGAGGATGTTCAATGCTGTCAATATCTCTGAAGCAACAATAAAAGTCCACAACTAACCCAAACTAAATAAGCATAGACTGCCCCTTCCCCTCGACCACGCTTCCCCTCTCCTTCAGAAGCCCCAATCCAGCACAAAAAATCCAGCCCTTGAGAAGCTCTTTTTGATTAACATGACAACACCCAGTACATGAGCACATCCTTCACTATATTTACAACCAAACTAATGCACCATCTAATCACCTCAGGTAGACAATTTCCAAAACACAACGCCATGCACAACCCATCTCATAGCCTCTGCCTGACAGGCATCAATCAAGCATCAAATAACTGCAACTATGACAACATGCATCAATCAAGCATCTAAGAATTGCAACTATGACAGGCATAATCCCTAGAACTGAGCATCCATTTAATTAATCATCAAGCCAAAGAACTAAAGCAGGCACCAACACAAACCAATAGAGAAGTATATATTTGACTAATCCATCATCTAATCCTCAAGCCAAACACCTAAAGAATTGCAAAAATTCCACTACTAATCCAATAAGCATCTGGAAAAAAACCCACCCCTCAATCCGGCTACTTCTAACCTAATCTAATAATCATATGTGGTCCACCATTCTTGCACGAATCAAATACAGAAAAACCATAATGCAGAGAAAACCCTACCTCCAACAAATCTAACCAAACAAAGTTCTGGCCACAAACACTACAATCTAAAAACTACCAACTAAAAGTGATAAGCAGATACCTGCTGCTCCGCCTCCTCCTCGCCGGAGCCGGCCTCCACCTTCTCCACCTCGTGTGCCTCGCCAGAGCCCGCCCCCACCTTCTGCGCCTCGCTAGAGCCCGCCTCCACCTTCTGCGCCTCGCCAGAGATCGCCAGAGCGGGCGCATCTGGCTAGACCGCGCCGCTGCGGCCCGGCCCCGCCTTCTCCAGATCTCCAACGGAGGGAGCACCGCGCTGGACGCTAGCACGCCCCCTCACAAAGGTGCCCGCAGCGACCTGCCGCACCTGCTCCACCAGATCTGCGCCCCAATCGGGGCGCTCGCCTCCTGCGTCCGCCATGGCGATTGAGAGGATGCGGTGAGGGAGACGAGGAGGTTGGAGAGGAGAGGGAGTGGGGAGTGGAGAGAGGGAGACGATGCGGCGGGGGAAATGGTGGGCGATGCGGCCGGAGATGGTTGCCGTCCACATTTATATGATGGGACAGTTTTCGCAACTACCCGTCACACGTGCTACCCCACGCGCGGGCGGCTTCACGCGTGCACGAAAGGCCGTCGTATACAAACAAATACGTATACGGCCAGGCATACGATCCTATATGACGACCAACACGCCCGAGACCAAGGAAGCGTGCACCCGCCCTCCCTCGTGCGCCCTTAAGGGCAGCCCATGTGAGGGGCGGGAAGCCCCTTTCGTTTTTCCTTTTTATTTTTCTGTTTTCTATTTTTCCTTTTGAAAGTAATTCAGGATTTGTACAAAGTTGCAAATTGCGAAAAAATGTTCGCATTCAAAAGTTGTTCATGGCTTGAAAAAATGTCCAGGACATGATAAATCTCACAGATTCAAAAAATGTTCGTGATTTCAGAAAGTGTTCACATGTTAAAAAAATGTTCATGAATTTTTAGTAAATGTTCAAAATATTTTGAAAAATGTATGATTTTTTTAAAAATTTCATGAATTCGTAAAAGATATTAGGAAATTTTCAAAATGTTCACAATTTCAAAAATATATTTCTGAATTTGGAAAATTTTCCTGATTTCAAGAACAGTTCATCTTTTAAAAAATTGTTCCTGAATTCAAAATATGTTTATGTTTTTCTTAAGAAAGCGTGAATTTGAAAAAAAATTCGCAATTTCTTAATAATACGAATATTATTTGAAGTTGATGAAAAAATATAATTCAAAAGTGTTCACCCATTTTTTTAAAAAAAGTTCAAATCTTAAAAAATCACTAATTAAAAAAATGTTCTCGAATTTCAGAAAATGTATGTAAATTTCTTCGTAAGCTTCAGCAAACATATATAACAGTTACCATGTATAACAGTTACCATGTCACACAACAGCCTATAAAACATACACAGTGGAATAATCATAGCTAGTAGAGCATTAGTTACCAGTTAATAATAGTTGCAATCCATCACAAGCAATAGTACCTAGATATGAGTAGATATAGGTACGGTAATACACGACAAGTACTCGCAAACAAGAGCTAACATAACAAGTTCATTTCACATTGATACATGGCCCACCCAGTTCTAAATGAGGTGGATGGTGATCATCATCCTCAAGTCATGGCGACGGGTGTTCGCAACAGTGAGTAGGATGGCCTATCCTACCCGAATATTCTTGGCACGAAGGAACTTCTTCCACCCTGCCCTGATCAAGACAGTGCGACCGTCCGTGTCCACTGCATAGGTATAGCTGGTGATGGAGCCCATTCTGGTAAGGCATAGTCCAGGAGCCATGCCTTCTTCGTCCGGGTTGATGCCACAGCTATCAAGTAGAGGATGCTCATGATTGCCAAAAGTACATATTTCCACTTTCTGATAAGAACTAAACGTGTATCAGAATGATGCTAAAAGTAGAGCATGAGCATGTATCAATTGATGCTACCTATTTGTGTTTAAATGGGCTCAACAAAGCTGGTGCTGGTTTATGCTCTCTGCGTGACCGTGATGGTAACGAAGACACTTGCTTGGCTATGGTCTTGCTGTCAAATTTAAGTTTCAGTTCTTTAAGACTCTTTGTTTTTGCTACTTCGTCGAGATCGACTAGCTTTCTCGGGCGTCCACGTGCTCTCTTCCTTTTTGGGGAGTTGGGTGCACCACTTTTGGGGGAGTTGGGTGCACCGGTATCCTTCTGGGAGTTGGATGTATCGGGTTCGTTGGAACCATCAGGATTGTTTACAAATTGTACGTCGTCTTCTGAACCATCAGGTAGAACTGCTTGCTGGGCATCGTACACCTCCTTCTGTATAAGAGAGAGTGATGCATTAGTTCTAATCATGAGACTTATGAAATAAATGATATATTCTTGATGTAGCGCTAACCGTTATGGGGAACTTATATGATTCGAGACGAAGCGCATTGCAATTTGAATGCAGTAAGGCTGTACATATTTTCCACCTGAAAAAATCTATCCTTGCCTATATTTGATAACCGACACTTAGGTCAGCATAGCCTTCAAGCTAAACAAAGTACAAATTTAAATTAGGCATTCAATTACCTGGTTAAAAATATCGGTCATTTCATCCCCGTTCCATGACAACATGTACTGCAGTGTCCAAACCGCACAGGAAGTCCTGCGATGTGTAGTTAAAGACCAGTAATCTTATTCATGTAGGCAAATAATAATTTATGAGGCCATGCGTACCCATCGGTCTGTTGTGGTATGTTCTCATAGCGTTTTTTGGTCCATTCGGCAAAATTAATGTTCTTAGCTGGTGATATCAACCCATTCTTGACAGCTTCGTCGATGCAGCACTGAATCGAGTCCACCTAGGGTACGACGAGTTATATATAGGGTTACGGTACTTTGGGAGCTCGTGTGCCATGCGGATCAAAAGAGGCAGCAAGAGAACACTTACAAGAGAATCTTCCTTGGTCTTGTCGCAATGATAATTCATGGAGTTCAGAGTCTGAATTTCTTTTTTGTCAAAATTAAACATTATTATCATCCAATGTGTTTGGTGTACATTCAGTGGGACATGCACCTGCAGTAAAATTTGGGTTGGGTTGAGAACCGAAATTTGTCGTGTACAGTGTGTACATAAACTATGAAAGTGAGGAAAATGTGTACCTTTTCGGCGCCCTACAAATTTTTCTGCTACACGAGCTAACCATGAGGCTGCACGTCCAACAGGAACCACCCCCTTCATTTGTAACAGCTTTTCGGTTTCTTGAGGGGATATGATTGAGGTAGTATCATTCTCAATTTGGCTAATGCGAGCATATGCCATAATAACCTGCCAAATTCTCAATCATACAATAATAAGACAATGGTTGCAGTAATGATGTAGAATAGAGTATAATGGGCTTACATCACCATAAATGTATTTGTCGTCCAAATTTCACTTCAGATTTTCTGCTGTGAGGGTAATGTCTCCGATTCTAACTATTTCAACAGGGACGTATGTTCCAAGGATGTAAACGGCTGTCTCTATGTCCTCATCCATGAACTTGTAATCATTACCAAAGACAGGCTTCATCGGAGTTAATTGTGGTTCCTCATTGTTTTCCGTCACATGTCTTGCACTTGGTGTACTTGAAGTCCTGTCGTGAATTGGCTAGCCCTAGGAGTTCTTGTCAGGGATGAATTGCACACATTGACTTGATCCTACAATGAACAAAGGTAGTTCATCATTAGTTTGTTACTTTTATATATTAACGTGTTCGGCCATATTGATCACCTGCACGCCTCCTTTCTGTGACACTGTTTGTCGGTTGCTTGTAAATTCGTATTTTATTTCCTGTAACAATGCAAACAATAATGAACATGAAGGAACATATTCATACAAAATACAAAATGCACAGTATGACATACATGGAGTTCCCTCCTTAAGTCTTTAATTTCGTCCTCGGCCTTCGACAACCTAGGATTAGTGCCAGTTTTAGTCTTCATGTCGATCAACTCTTCACCTAGCGTCTGGTATTTGACATCAAATCTGTGCTCAATTTCCATTAACTTTCTGCCTACCTTCTTTTCATGATCAGCAATGCGTGCATTCATGGCTTCAATTACCATGTCAATCTGTGTAAACAAAATACAACCCCATTGATAACAATAGCTAAATGAATGAGGTTCCATGACACCTATTTGTGATATTGCAAAAACAAATCATCTTTGGAGTACATACTTGCTGGCTACTAAATTGATGTCCTTGTGATGGTGCTCGATACGAATCATGTTGATGCACATGTTCATCAATTTTTCTTGGAAAATTATTTGAATTCTCGGACGGTCGTTGTGGAGCAAAAATTTCAAGGACAGCCTTTTTTAATAAAATATAATGAACCATTAGTACCAAATAAAAAATCGAATATAGAAAGTTCAATTGTAGATAGATACCAGCCCGTTATGAAGACCTTCTTTCTCGTAAGCATCACTTCTTAAAGTAACCATCATTTCGTACCATCGTGCGATCAATGGAGGGGGTCTAGAAGCATACATCAATCGGCCACTACGCACGTGCTCCCAGTACCAATACTACACAATAAATTAGTTCATCACCATACAAATATGCAAAAGAACAATAATTAAAGGACATTAAGTAGTGATCTAGCACTAACCTGGAGTAGAATTAGATTTACTTGTAGATTTACGTGATCTCGATTTCTAAACTTGTGAACGGACTTGAAGAAGTGATTAAGTCTGAAACATCCCCAGTTAAATTTTTGAAGGTTTCCAAGATCTGAAACATCCCCAGTTAAATTTTTGAAGGCTTCAATTACCATGTTGTGCTGTTGGTGCTAGAACAGTACCAATTGTGTACAGAATGAACCGTCTCAGGAAATTGCCGTCTGGGGCTTTGGAAGCTCGGATCACCGTTTCAAGGTCAGAAATCAAAATTTGCCCATTGTTTGCATAGGTGGTAAACAATTCTGTGTCAGTTTGCATTTCCAGATGTGGCTCTATATCCTCCCCTTCTATCGGAATGCCAAATATACACTGCACGTCCTCTTTTGTTATAGGAATTGGCGTTTTACCAATGGTAATGGATTGCGTGTCCATATCTATGCTCTTGGCTAGTCTAACCAACATTATGCGCCGTAGAGTCACTTCATGCATCTGGGTTAGACCGCCAAGACTGGTTTCTGATATGATGTAGTTTTTGTGGTCTGGTGACAACAGTTTCATGATTTTTCCGAAGCTTGTCTGTGAGCATACTAACTTCATATGACCATGCTTTTCGGCGAGTTCCTGTTACATGCCATTAAATTATACTGAGTACACATGAATTATGTGTACGAAATTATTGTACACAAACAGTCAATTACTTACCGCATCGGTAATTTCGGAGATGGGCTTTTCTCCATTATGAAGGTTTGTATCTGAAACTGAAATTGCTGGCTCGTATGCAATGATAAAATCCGGCTCAATTAATCTGAACAAAATTGGAAAATGTATAACAAAATTAGCAGCGAATTAATTTTAACAAAATTAACTGGGTCATTTTGAAGGAAATATGCCCTAGAGGCAATAATAAAGTTATTATTTATTTCCTTATATCATGATAAATGTTTATTATTCATGCTAGAATTGTATTAACCGGAAACATAATACATGTGTGAATACATAGACAAACATAGTGTCAGTAGTATGCCTCTAACTTGACTATCTTGTTGATCAAAGATGGTTATCTTTCCTAACCATAGACATGTGTTGTCATTTGATTAACGGGGTCACATCATTAGGAGAATGATGTGATTGACTTAACCCATTCCGTTAGCCTTAGCACTTGATCATTTAGTATATTGCTACTGCTTTCTTCATGACTTATACATGTTCCTATGACTATGAGATTATGCAACTCCCGTTTACCGAAGGAACACTTTGTGTGCTACCAAACGTCACAACGTAACTGGGTGATTATAAAGGAGCTCTACAGGTGTCTCCGAAGGTACATGTTGGGTTGGCGTATTTCGAGATTAGAATTTGTCACTCCGATTGTCGGAGAGGTATCTCTGGGCCCACTAGGTAATGCACATCACTATAAGCCTTGCAAGCAATGTAGCTAATGAGTTAGTTACGGAATGATGTATTACGTAACGAGTAAAGAGACTTGCTGGTAACGAGATTGAACTAGGTATTGAGATACGGACGATCGAATCTCGAGCAAGTAACATACCGATGACAAAGGGAACAACGTATGTTGTTATGCAGTTTGACCGATGAAGATCTTCATAGAATATGTCGGAGCCAATATGAGCATCCAGGTTCCGCTATTGGTTATTGACCGGCAACGTGTCTCGGTCATGTCTACATTGTTCTCGAACCCGTAGGGTCCGCACGCTTAAGGTTTCGATGACAGTTATATTATGAGTTTATGAGTTTTGATGTACTGAAGGAGTTCGGAGTCCCGGATGAGATCGGGGACATGACGAGGAGTCTCGAAATGGTCGAGACGTAAAGATCGATATATTGGATGACTATATTCGGAGTTCGGAAAGGTTCCGAGTGATTCGGGTATTTTTTGGAGTACCGCAGAGTTACGGGAATTCGCCGGGGAGTATATGGGCCTTATTAGGCCATACGGGAATAGAGGAAAGAGGCCGAAAGGAAGGAGGCGCGCAGCCCCCCTCTGGTCCGAATTGGACAAGGGGTGCGGCCCCCTTTTCCTTCCTCCTCTTCCCCTCTTTCCTTCTCTCCTACTCCAACAAGGAAGGGGGGAGTCCTACTCCCCGGTGGGAGTAGGACACCTCCTGGCGCGCCCCACCTGGCCGGCCGACCCCCTCCCCCTTGCTCCTTTATATACGGGGGCAGGGGGGCACCTCTAGGCACAACAACAATTGATCCCTTGGATCTCTTAGCCGTGTGTGGTGCCCCCCTCCACCATAGTCCACCTCGATAATATCGTAGTGGTGTTTAGGCGAAGCCCTGCGACGGTAGAACATCAAGATCGTCACCATGCCGTCGTGCTGTCGGAACTCTCCCTCGACACTCGGCTGGATCGGAGTTCGGGGGACGTCATCGAGCTGAACGTGTGCTAGAACTCGGAGGTGCCGTAGTTTCGGTGCTTGATTGGTCGGGCCGTGAAGACGTACGACTACATCAACCGCATTGTTCTAACGCTTCCGCTTTCGGTCTACGAGGGTACGTGGACACACTCTCCCCTCTTGTTGCTATGCATCACCATGATCTTGCGTGTGCGTAGGATTTTTTTTTGAAATTACTACGTTCCCCAACAGTGGCATCCGAGCCAGGTTTTATGCGTAGATATTATATGCACGAGTAGAACACAAGTGAGTTGTGGGCGATACAAGTCATACTGCTTACCAGCATGTCATACTTTGGTTCAGCAGTATTGTTGGATGAAGCGGCCCGGACCGGCATTACGCGTACGCTTACGCGAGACTGGTTTTACCGCCGTGCTTCGCACACAGGTGACTAGCGGGTGTCTGTTTCTCCAACTTTAGTTGAACCGAGTGTGGCTACGCCCGGTCCTTGCGAAGGTTAAAACAACACTAACTTGACGAACTATCGTTGTGGTTTTGATGCGTAGGTAAGAACGGTTCTTGCTCAGCCCGTAGCAGCCACGTAAAATTTGCAACAACAAAGTAGAGGATGTCTAACTTGTTTTTGCAGGGCATGTTGTGATGTGATATGGTCAAGACATGATGCTATATTTTATTGTATGAGATGATCATGTTTTGTAACCGAAGTTATCGGCAACTGGCAGGAGCCATATGGTTGTGGCATTATTGTATGAAATGCAAACACCCTGTAATTGCTTTACTTTATCACTAAATGGTAGCGATAGTCATAGAAGCAATAGATGGCGTAACGACAACGATGCTACGATGGAGATCAAGGTGTCGCGCCGGTGATGTTGGTGATCACGACGGTGCTTCGGAGATGGAGATCACAAGCACAAGATGATGATGGCCATATCATATCGCTTATATTGATTGCATGTGATGTTTATCCTTTATGCATCTTATCTTTCTTTGATTGACGGTAGCATTTTGATCTCTCACTAAATTATCAAGAAGTGTTCTCCATGAGTATGCACCGTTGCGAAAGTTCTTCGTGCTGAGACACCACGTGATGATCGGGTGTGATAGGCTCTACGTTCAAATACAACGGGTGCAAAACAGTTACACACGCGGAATACTCAGGTTAAACTTGACGAGCCTAGCATATATAGATATGGCCTCGGAACACGAAGACCAAAAGGTCGAACGTGAATCATATAGTACATATGATCAACATAGTGATGTTCATCATTGAAACTACTCCATCTCACGTGATGATCGGACATGGTTTAGTTGATTTGGATCACGTGATCACTTGGATGACTAGAGAGATGTCTGTCTAAGTGGGAGTTCTTAAGTAATATGATTAATTGAACTTAAATTTATCATGAACTTAGTACCTGATAGTATTTTGCTTGTCTATGTTTGTTGTAGATAGATGGCTCGTGTTGTTGTTTCGTTGAATTTTAATGTGTTCCTAGAGAAAACTAAGTTGAAAGGTGTTAGTAGCAATGATGCGGATTTGGTCCGTGATCTGAGGTTTATCCTCATTGCTGCACAGAAGAATTATGTCCTTGATGCACCGCTAGGTGACAGACCTATTGCAGGAGTAGATGCAGACGTTATGAACGTTTGGCTAGCTCAATATGATGACTACTTGCTAGTTTTGTGCACCATCCTTTATGGCTTAGAATCGGGACTTCAAAGACGTTTTGAACATCATGGACCATATGAGATGTTCCAGGAGTTGAAGTTAGTATTTCAAGCAAATACCCGAGTTGAGAAATATGAAGTCTCCAACAAGTTCTATAGCTAAAAGATGGAGGAGAATCGCTCAACTAGTGAGCATGTGCTCAGATTGTCTAGGTACTACAATCGCTTGAATCAAGTGGGAGTTAATCTTCCAGATAAGATAGTGATTGACAGAGTTCTCTAGTCACCATCACCAAGTTAGTTGAACTTTGTGATGAACTATAGTATGCAAGGGATGACGAAAACAATTCCCGAGCTCTTCGTGATGCTGAAATCAACGAAGGTAGAAATCAAGAAAAAGCATCAAGTGTTGATGATTAAACAAGATCACTAGTTTCAAGAAAAGGGCAAAGGAAAAGAAAGGGAACTTCAAGTAGAATGGCAAGCAAGTTGTCACTCCCGCGAAGAAGCCCAAAGCTGGAACAAAGCCTGAAACTGAGTGATTATACTGCAAAGGAAATGGTCACTAGAAGCGGAAATGCCCTGAATATTTGGTGGATAAGAAGGATGACAAAGTGAACAAGGGTATATTTGATATACAGATTATTGATGTGTACCTTACTAGTGTTTATAGTAGCCCCTGAGTATTTCATACTTGTTCGGTTGCTAAAAATTAGTAACTTGAAACAGGAGTTACAGAATAAACAGAGACTAGTTGAGGGTGAAGTGATGATGTGTGTTGGAAGTGGTTCCAAGATTGATATGATCATCATCGCACACTCCCTATACTTTCGGGATTAGTGTTAAAACTAAATAAATGTTATTTGGCATTTGCGTTGAGCATGAATATGATTTTATCATCTTTATTGCAATACGGTTATTCATTTAAAGTCAGAGAATAATTGTTGTTCTGTTTCATGAATAAAACCTTCAATGGTCATATACCCAATGAAAATAGTTTGCTGGATCTCGATCGTAGTGATACACATATTCATAATATTGATGCAAAAAGATGCAAAGTTGATAATGATAGTGCAACATATTTGTGGCACTGCCGTTTAGGTCATATCGGTGTAAAGCGCATGAAGAAACTCCATAAAAATGGACTTTTGGAATCACTTGATTATGAATCATTTGATGCTTGCGAAAACCGTGCCTTTTGTGCAAGATGACTAAAACTCCGTTCTCCGGAACAATGGAACGAGCTAGTGACTTATTGGAAATAATACATACCGATGTATGCGGTCCAATGAGTATTGATGCTCGTGGCAGGTATCATTATTTTTCTGACCTTCACAAGATGATTTGAGCAGATATGAGTATATCTACTTAATGAAACACAAGTCTGAAACATTTGAAAAGTTCAAAGAATTTTAGAGTGAAGTGGAGAATCATCGTAACAAGAAAATAAAGTTTCTACGATCTGATCGTGGAGAAGAATATTTGAGTTACGAGTTTGCCCTTCATATAAAACAATGTGGAATAGTTTCACAGCTCACGCCACATGGAACACCACAGCGTTATGGTGTGTCCGAACGTCATAACCGTACTTTATTGGATATAGTGCAATCTATGATGTCTCTTACCGATTTACCACTATTGTTTTGGGGTTATGCATTAGAGACAGCTGCATTCACTTTAAATAGGGCACCATCAAAATCCGTTGAGACGACGCCTTATGAACTATGGTTTGGCGAGAAACCAAAGTTGTCGTTTCTTGAAGTTTGGGGCTGCGATGCTTATGTGAAAAAAATTTCACTTGATAAGCTCGAACCCAAATCGGAGAAGTGCGTCTTCATAGAATACCCAAAGGTAACTATTGGGTACACCTTCTATCACAGATCCGAAGGCAAGTTATTCATTGCTAATATGGATCCTTTCTAGAGAAGGAGTTTCTCTCGAAAGAAGTGAGTGGGAGGAAAGTAGAACTAGATGAGGTAATTGTACCTTCTCCCTTATTGGAAAGTAGTTCATCGCAGAAATCAGTTCCAGTGATTCCTACACCAATTAGTAAGGAAGTTAATGATGATGATCATGAAACTTCAGATCAAGTTGCTACCGAACCTCCTAGGTCTTCCAGAGCAAGATCCAGACCAGAGTGGTACGGTAATCCTGTTCTGGAAGTCATGTTACTAGACCATGATGAACCTACGAACTATGAGGAAGCGATGATGAGCCCAGATTCTGCGAAATGGCTTGAGGCCATAAAATCTGAGATATGATCCATGTATGAGAACAAAGTATGGACTTTGATTGACTTCCTCGATGATCAGCAAGCCATGTTAAATAAATGGATCTTCAAGAGGAAGACGGACACTGATAGTAGTGTTACTATCTACTAAGCTCGACTTGTTGCAAAAGGTTTTCAACAAGTTCAAGGTGTTGAATACGATGAGATTTTCTCACTCGTATCGATGCTTAAGTCTGTTCGAATCATGTTAGCAATTGCCACATTTTATGAAATCTGGCAAATGGATGTAAAAATTGCATTCCTTAATGGATTTTTTGAAAAGAAGAGTTGTATATGATGCAACCAGAAGGTTTTGTTAATCCTAAAGGTGCTAACAAAATATGCAAGCACCAGCGATCCATCAATGGACTGGTGCAAGCATCTCGGAGTTGGAATATACGCTTTGATGAGTTGATCAAAGCATATGATTTTATACAGACTTTTGGAAAGGCTTGTGTTTACAAGAAAGTGAGTGGGAGCACTACAGCCTTTCTGATAAGTATATGTGAATGACATATTTTTGATCAGAAATAATGTAGAATTATTCTGCAAAGCATAAAGGAGTGTTTGAAAGGAGTTTTTCAAAGAAAGACCTCGGTGAAGCTGCTTACATATTGAGAATCAAGATCTCTTGAGATAGATCAAGACGCTTGATAAGATTTTCAATTAGTACATACCTTGACAAGATTTTGAAGTAGTTCAAAATGGAACAGTCAAAGAAAGAGTTCTTGCCTGTGATGCAAAGGTGTGAAGTTGAGTAAGACTCAAAACCCGACCATTGCAGAAAATAGAAAGAGAATGAAAAGTCATTCCCTATGCCTCAGTCATAGGTTCTATAAAGTATGCTATGCTGTGTACCAGACCTATTGTATACCTTGCTCTGAGTTTGGCAAAGGAATACAATTTTGATCTAAGAGTAGATCACTGGACAATGGTCAAGAATATCCTTAGTAAGGACAAAGGAGATGTTTCTCGATTATGGAGGTGATAAAAGAGTTCGTCGTAAAGAGTTACATCGATGCAAGCTTTTACACTGATCTAGATGACTCTCAGTCTCAATCTGGATACTTATTGAAAGTGGGAGCAATTAGCTGGAGTAGCTCCGTGCGGAGCATTGAAGACATAGAACATTTGCAAAATACATACGGCTCTGTAGGTGACAGACCCATTGACTAAACTTCTCTCACGAGCAAAACATGATCATACCTTAGTACACTATGGGTATAATCACATACAGATGTGAATATTGGTGTTGAATCACATGCTGATGTGAACTAAATTATTGACTCTAGTGCAAGTGGGAGACTGAAGGAAATATGCCCTAGAGGCAATAATAAAGTTATTATTTATTTTCTTATATCATGATAAATGTTTATTATTCATGCTAGAATTGTATTAACCGGAAACATAATACATGTGTGAATACATAGACAAACATAGTGTCACTAGTATGCCTCTAACTTGACTAGCTTGTTGATCAAAGATGGTTATGTTTCCTAACCATAGACATGTGTTGTCATTTGATTAACGGGATCACATCATTAGGAGAATGATGTGATTGACTTGACCCATTCTGTTAGCCTTAGCACTTGATCATTTAGTATATTGCTACTGCTTTCTTCATGACTTATACATGTTCCTATGACTATGAGATTATGCAACTCCCGTTTACCGAAGGAACACTCTGTGTGCTACCAAACGTCACAACGTAACTGGGTGATTATAAAGGAGCTCTACAGGTGTCTCCGAAGGTACATGTTGGGTTGGCGTATTTCGAGATTAGGATTTGTCACTCCGATTGTCGGAGAGGTATCTCTGGGCCCTCTAGGTAATGCACATCACTATAAGCCTTGCAAGCAATGTAGCTAATGAGTTAGTTACGGAATGATGTATTACGTAACGAGTAAAGAGACTTGCCGGTAACGAGATTGAACTAGGTATTGAGATACCGACGATCGAATCTCGAGCAAGTAACATACCGATGACAAAGGCAACAACGTATGTTGTTATGCGGTTTGACCGATGAAGATCTTCATAGAATATGTGGGAGCCAATATGAGCATCCAGGTTCCGCTATTGGTTATTGACCGGAAACGTGTCTCGGTCATGTCTACATTGTTCTCGAACCCGTAGGGTCCGCACGCTTAAGGTTTTGATGGCAGTTATATTATGAGTTTATGAGTTTTGATGTACCGAAGGAGTTTGGAGTCCCGGATGAGATCGGGGACATGACGAGGAGTCTCGAAATGGTCGAGATGTAAAGATCGATATATTGGACGACTACATTCGGAGTTCGGAAAGGTTCCGAGTGATTCGGGTATTTTTCGGAGTACCGGAGAGTTACGGGAATTCGCCGGGGAGTATATGGGCCTTATTGGGCCATACGGGAATAGAGGAAAGAGGCCGGAAGGAAGGAGGCGCGCAGCCCCCTCTGGTCCGAATTGGACAAGGGGTGCGGCCCCCTTTTCCTTCCTCCTCTTCCCCTCTTTCCTTCTCTCCTACTCTAACAAGGAAGGGGGGAGTCCTACTCCCCGGTGGGAGTAGGACTCCTCCTGGCGCGCCCCTCCTGGCCGGCCAACCCCCCCCCCTTGCTCCTTTATATACGGGGGCAGGGGGGCACCTCTAGGCACAACAACAATTGATCCCTTGGATCTCTTAGCCGTGTGCGGTGCCCCCCTCCACCATAGTCCACGTTGATAATATCGTAGTGGTGCTTAGGCGAAGCCCTGCGACGGTAGAACATCAAGATCGTCACCACGCCGTCGTGCTGTCGGAACTCTCCCTCGACACTCGGCTGGATTGAAGTTCGAGGGACGTTATCGACCTGAACTTGTGCTAGAACTCGGAGGTGCCGTAGTTTTGGTGCTTGATCGGTCGGGCCGTGAAGACGTACGACTACATCAACCACGTTGTTCTAATGCTTCCGCTTTCGGTCTACGAGGGTACGTGGACACACTCTCCCCTCTCGTTCCTATGCATCACCATGATCTTGCGTGTGCGTAGGATTTTTTTTTGAAATTACTACGTTCCCCAACACATTTAACATATGATCCACTTATGGGTTTAAGCACAGAACCTATTTGGGTGCAAAACCTATGAGGGTTCAACTACTAAAGGAGCGGCCGACAACGATTATAAAGAGTTACGATCAGGTAATACCTTATCTCGGAGGCGGTGCTTCCGAGTAGATGGCGGCGGTTAGTGCGTAGCAAACTATAAGTGCCGGTATAGCGCGGTCGACGGCGCAAAGGAAAAATGGCGCGTTCACGCCAGGGGGAGGCGGCGAGAAGAACACTGACGTCCGACCCCTCAGATCACGTTGGCGGTGGGCAGCGAGTGGTGGCCGCCGACTCCTGTATTCCGTGGGCGACCGGCGTCTCCGATCTGATCTTGCAGCAGTCGTGGGAGGTACGGACGGCCCGGGTGGTTAGAATGCGGAGAGCTGTAATCGCGGGATTTAGGGAGGGGTGTGCCGCGTGAGGTATGTGAGATTTGGATAAATGATATAAAAAATAAGAAAATCTTGTCAACTCGTTAGGGGTTTAGGGGTTTAGGGTTATTAGGGTTTAGG
>NC_041386.1:705898799-705899758 GCF_002162155.2 Triticum dicoccoides | reverse complement strand
GGTTATCAGGGTTCAGGGTTTAGGGTTTAGTGCGGGGGGTTAGGGTTATCAGGGTTTAGGGTTGAGTGTTGACATGCAAGCCCGGAAATGCGCGTGTCAGAGATCGTACTTGCGTGTACATGTACTAACGATCCCAAACTTTCTTAATGGCATCCCATGACCACATAGAGAATGCATGTACACACACCGGACATTGGTGGAGAGATGGTCTACAATGGATTCCCTCCGGTAGCATCGATCCGGTTCGTTGAGTGGCTCGGCCGACGAACTTTGTGCCACATAGAGCATGCATCCATCCACTGGACCGGATCGATGTTGGGTTGGTTTCATACAGGTGAGGAACCCAGCTAGTGCTTTCGGGGTGTTGACATGCTAGGCCGGAAATGCGCGTGTCAGAGATCGTACTTGCGTGTATAATCCCAAACATTCTTCATGGCATCCCATGACCCCATAGAGAATGCATGCATAATGTTTTCCATGTGGGGCAAAATTTTGAATGTTTTTACGGTTTAGTGGGGGTGGGGTGGGTTATCAGTGTTTAGGGTTTTAGGGTTGACGGAACTATGTTTATCTTATAGTGGACCTATCACACATACCGGACATAGGTCGACCGTTCGCCTACAATGGAATCCCTCCGGTAGCATCGATCTGGTCCGTCGACTGGCTCGGCCGACCTACTTCATGCCACAGAGAGCATGCATCCATCCACTGAACCGGATCGATGTTGGGTTGGTTTACATGTACATGTACAGGGACCGAAAATGCGCGTGTCAGATATCGTACTTGCGTGTACTAATGATCCCAAACTTTCTTAATAATGGCATCCCATGACCACATAGAGAATGCATGTACACACACCGGACATTGGTGGAGCGTTGGTCTACAATGGATTCCCTCCGGTAGCATCGATCCGGTCCGTTGGCTGGCTCGACCGACAAACTTCGTGCCACATAGAGCAT
>NC_041386.1:705892644-705898631 GCF_002162155.2 Triticum dicoccoides | reverse complement strand
GCATCCATCCACTGAACCGGACCGATGTTGGGTTGGTTTACATGTAGATGTACAGGGACCGGAAATGCGCGTGTCAGAGATCGTACGTGCGTGTACATGTACTAATGATCCCAAACTTTCTTCATGGCATCCCATGACCCCATAGAGAATTCATGCATAATGGTTTCCATGTGGGGCAAAATTTTGAATGTTTTTACGGTTTCGTGTGTGGGGGGGGGGGTAGGGTTATCAGGGTTTTTTGGTTTTTTGGGTTTAGGGTTTAGGGTTGGTTTACAATGGATTCCATCTGGTACCATCGATCCGGTCCATCCACTGGCTCGGCCGACAACCTTCGTGCCACATTGTTCCCATTGTCCAATTAACACTTTGTATAGATTTTTTGGGTAAAAAATGAACGAAATAATGCAACTAATCTGAACGTAATGTTTGGCATGTATAAAACCAAGTAGCCACTATTCCTCAAAAAAATCAGTTAGCCACTAATTGCGCCAAACATATCTCGTAATTACCAACAAAAATGGGTTGACAATTATTTCTGGAAATTCTTGGAAGGAATTTATTGCTCTTCCTTTTTTAGAGAACAATAAGTTACAAATTTGCTAACATAACAATAAGCTATTTCCTCTTTGCTAAATTTTATTTTCGAAACAAGAAATCAGTTTTCAATTTTATTTGTCCTTTCCAATAGATTTCAAATGAGCTTTTCCTTGGTCTGGTCATAAAAGGCATTAAGCACACATGACATTGCTTATACAGAAGCTGACTGAAAAAATTGTTAACAACTTCTAACCACTGATGATCAACAAGTAAACAAATCCCACAACAATTATTGAAAAATAAAATCCCGCGGCCATCAGATTTGCGTGCTTCTTCAGATTGATCAACTGCCTTAAGTTCTTGTTGATCTTCTTCAATTCCACCTTGAGTTCCGCATCCGCCACCATCGGAGGAACATTGGCATAGCCCTTATTATCCATCGCCGATGGCAGATCTAGCTCTAGGCTTGCCCCGTGCCTCAAATCAATTAAGCCATCCGTTTGAAGCCTCTCAACATATTCATCCAGACACTCAAAATGCTTGCATGTTTTCAGCTTCTGAAAAAGGGAAGGGAAACCCTAAATCCCAATTCCGAGGAAATAAAAATAAATCTGGGGTCAGAATTCATAGCAAAAAGACACAATAGAACATAGATTTAACCTTCCCCGCTTCTTGTTTGCTCTCGCTGGGTTGGCACGGGCACGGCGATGGCTCGGGCTTCTGTGATATGTGGTTGGACCCGCGGTCAGTGCACATGTTTTGGAAGCCCCCAAAAGATCGCGCTCGTTAAAAAAAACTTGCATGGAAGCGCATTACTTCAAAATAACTAACTAACCCTACAATAACAGATATATACCTTCCCATTCTACCGCATATCTACCCTATCCTAACCACCCCCATCTACCTTGTTTCTCCTCACATAGCCATCGCCAGGATCGAGCCATCACTTCTCAAGCGACCACGCCGACGCCGGATTAAAAAGGTCTCCTCCACGGCTCCTCCCATCTTCGATTGCAGTCCCTCCCATCTTCGATTGCAGTCCTGATTATTTTTTCCAGTGATTCGACCAAGAAGTCATTTCCGAAGAGATTAGAAAATCCAGCTTTTGCCATAGTTGAGTAGCTCTAGTGTAATTGGAGTACATGATGTCATGCAAGAGCTTTTTGACTGATAGTTTGTAGTAGTTGATTATACTAACTGGTTATGAATATATTTTCTCGGTGGTATTGTTAGGAATTAGTTGGATGAGGTTGTGGATACAGTTTTCATACAATGGGTATATGTGTTGCTGTAGGGACCATGGTCTTAGAGGCGCATAACAACCGTGCGGAGTACGACAAGTCTTTGCATGAAGCGTGCCGGGAGATCGACTTGAAGGTGCAAAAGGATCGCGATGAGGTAGATAAGAAACTCAAAAAAGAATGTTCATACGTGGACAGGATGATAAAGGAGGAGCGTGAGGAGTTTTCCCGTAAGATGGCGAAGATGCGTCTTGAGATTGAAGAAAAGTATAAGTGGGACTGTAAGGACATGGAAAAAAAGTTTTTCCTTGGCTACAAGGAAATGCATCAAACGTTGCAGAAGGACCGAAAGCTTGTGGACAGTATTATACAGACAGAGTGAGTCAGGATGGATGCCTATGTGTTGCAGGCACGTGCGGATATGGACAGTAAGCTGCTACAGGAGCGGTCGGACATGGATTATAAGGCCATGCTGGAGAAGGCCCGCTTGGAAGGACATATGTTAGAAGACCGTGCGATCTCACGGCCACCCCGACAACATGTCTTCAATTATTCTCCCCTTGTAAGTATCTCGCACCGATTTTGCACGTATTCTATGATACAAACATCTTCAATTTGTGGCAACCTTATGTCGACGATTGTATGTAGGCTAAGCATCATGAGACGGCACAGTCGCCATTCACTCGAGACATTGCAATAAAGTCACCCGTTCAATGCCACATCACTCCACCCCAACAACATATCTTCAATTCTCCCCTTGTAAGTACCTCGCAACGATGCCATACCCAAGATATGGTATGACCTTTTAAAACTTGTGTCTAAACCCACTGTCGATGTTTCATACGCAGGATAAGAAACGTGTGATGGCAGAGTCCCCAGTCACACCACATGAAGGATACATTCCACATAACAAGGTGAGAAGGTTTGAGATGGAACAATCCCCGGTCACTCCACATGAAGGATACATTCCACAAAAGAAGGTAACAACGCCGCAATGTTGCTATGCACATAAAAAATTATGTTTGCCCCTTTACTCATTGAATGTATTAACTCTGATGTGAGATACTAGGTGCTGGTCATGGAATTTTTTGTTAGTAGGGATGATGAGATGTCACATGTCCCGAGAGCATACTTTGATGAACAGCCGGCAGAAGTCAGAATTTTTGAACCCGCCAAAGTGACCTACGATCTCATTATGAGTGAAATGAGAAATTCTTTTGGTTGCAAACTGGGAGCAGAACTGTACTACTTCTTACCCGGGTCTACGTGCAAGCTGCCAGAAGGAATGTTCTTGATTGCAGGACCAGATGATGTAGAAAAAATGCTTTCTGATCTGAATGGCAGCAAGACATGTCACCTGTACATTGTGTACAATAGAACTACGGGTTGTTATCCCGAGTATGACATTGATCCAGAGGTTCAAATTTTACATGTTACATGCATCTAGTTTATGGCTACAACTTTTTTGAGTTCTTCCTAATACAATTCCTATGGTTTTCTACAGGAAGTGAGAATCCAAGAAATGGAGGGTCTTGCTAGAGAGATGGTGGAGAAAGAACAACAACTTCAGTTGTATGGTTACATTGATGTTTTAAAGAGAAAAAGATTGAAGCACATGGGTCATCGCCAAGCCCGATGCAATCTCCAACGTCGCAATGCAAGAGGTCACTGGATTTTGGCAGTGCAGAAGACCATATGGAGTAGGCTCAATTGTTTTTCAACCAGTTTAAGCTTCAAACCAGGATTATTTTGTTGCAAACAATTTTTTTTTCTATTTCACACTATGTTCGCAATTATGGTACAATTTATTCATGAGACAGTTCTTTGAACAACAATGCATGTGTTTTATGATCAATCATATAGTTGTTTCTGAGTTGTTTGTGAGATGGCATTGCATCTAAAGAACTTTCCATCTATAAAACTTGTAAAAAATCATTTATGTTGTCTTTGTTCAAACTGTTTTTTCGTTCCTTTCATCTACACGTGTACATAATCATTATAGCCTACAAAACCATACAACGTCGAAAAACAATTTCCAGTTGGCATGGATGCTTGTCATGTTGGAACAAGGGTTTCGAAATTTTTTTGGGTCCATTTCAAGCATGCCGAAAAAATCCGTCTTCCCAGACGGAACATCCCCTGCTGCCCGAACGGCTAAGTTGAATGACACCAATTTTTTCCATCAAGCGCGCAAGCACACCCCCGTGGGCCACGTGAAATCTGAGCTAACCCCAAAACTTGCTGGTTTTGACGTCAAATAAGATAGAAATATCAGGGGAAGAAGATAGAAATAGCAAGCAAAACACAGATAACCAACGACATATCAAATAGATGGGTAGAAATCATAACATAGTTCGGATAGATAAAGTTCATGGTAGAACCAACGACATGATTTAATAGAATTATTTAAAAAATAAAAAAATTCCCTAACATGCTAGGGCAAGACAAGCTGATGAGACCGGGCCTTCACCACCATCTTCACTGCACCTCCTCTCCAGTGCTCCTCTCCATCCCGTCCTCGCCGATGTAGTAGGGGAGGGTGTGCATACCGTCGCGGGTGGGGAAGACACAATCGAAGTTTGTGAAGATGATGTGGGTTGTGAATGCGATGAATTCGCATCCACACCAAAACACCTTGCCGAGGAGGTAGTACGCATCAAATCTGTTGGTGAAGGTGACGGTGAGCCCTATCGGCGGAGACCAGGAGTTTGGACGCACTTCATCCAGTCGGAACATCACCGGCGAGCCCGCCGGGAGGTGGGCGAAGCCCGCACGGAGGAACCACTGGTCAAAGCCCCTTGCACCCCTCCAGCGTGAGAACGCCCACACGCGAAGTGTGCTCTCCACGACGACGCCGGCCGGATACTGTCTCTCCGGCACGGTCGGTGGGAGCCGGTAGGTGGGGTCGTTGTACTGCATCCTCACGGCTCCCTCAGAGAGTGCTCTGGGTTTGGGGAAGAAGAGAAGGGTGGCGCAAATGGATGTGTGCAGAAGGTGAGGGCTGGTGGTTTAAATAGGGATAGGGGAAGGGAAGGGAACCGACCGCACTTACGTTCAAACTAGCCGCGTCGAACGATCCATATGCCACTTTAATTCCCACGTTGAATAGATGCGGGTGGATCAAAAAAGTGTTAAACCAAGGCTTTAATTGCCACGTTGAATACATGCGGGTGGATCAAAAAAGTGTGAAACCAAGGTTTTAATTGCCACGTTGATGAAAACAAGGTTTTAATCGCCTCGCTCGCATGCATGCACGTCCTCCACCCGCGCATGCAAACCCACGTCGCCGCCCTTCCCATGCATGCAGGCCTCAGGCGCAGACAACGAGATGGCCCAACGGTCCATCCAGCGACCCAGCGGGTGAGGCTGGCGTGGGATGGCCCACCCGAATTAGGCCCAAGCGAGCGTCGTGCCGGGCACATCCCAGTGGTGCAGGGAGTTTAGTCCCACCTCGCCGAGCGAGGGGAGCTAGCACCGGTTTATATAGCGGGCTGAGCTTTCCCTCTCAAGTCCCTTTCTAAAGCGGGCAACACATTGCCAAACCGTCTCCGTCCCTACCCTGTGGGGCCTACTTGCAACTTGTTTCCACAATCTGGCGGGCCTCTGCATCCTGGCCCAATAAATGATTGGGTTTCTAGTCGTATGCAGGCCGTTGAATTGTGAAAGCGGGCAAGTAGGCGGGCTTTTTTTGTCATATTTCATTTTTTGCATTTGTCACCATTTTTTCCATTGCAGCCTGTCCATGATGCTGCATTTTGGCAAGAACAAGCTAGAGTTGTACACACCCTGATTTAATGTTCAAAACATCGGTGTATACCTCAAGGGGACATTGTAAAATAATTGTTTTCAAAATTTTCTTTCATAGACATGTTGCACACATGATCTCTTCCACAAACAAAACTAGGTTTCCAAGGTTTTGTATTTTTTTTTGATTTTTTTTGAATTTATAATGCCCTCTAGACTGACTGCTGAAAACATCGATCTATGCCTCAAGGGGGCATTGTAAAATATATTTTTTCAAAAATTTCTTTCATAGACATGTTTGGCACATGTGGGTCACCATGTACAAGAAAATTGGGGTGATTTGGAGGTGGTGGAAAAATTCACCTTTTTTCAAAAACTGGCTTAAGTTAGACCAAATGGTCCCTCCGGAATACGGGCATATTTTCGACCACCTCCAAATCACCTCAATTTTGGCACACATGATCT
>NC_041386.1:705836522-705891918 GCF_002162155.2 Triticum dicoccoides | reverse complement strand
TGGCACATGTGGGTCACCATGTACAAGAAAATTGGGGTGATTAGGAGGTGGTGGAAAAATTCACCTTTTTTCAAAAACTGGTCCCTCCGGAATGCGGGCATTTTTTCGACCACCTCCAAATCACCTCAATTTTGGCACACATTATCTCTTGCACAAAAAATGCTAGGTTTCCAAGGTTTTCTATTTTTTTGAATTTATAATGCCCTCTAGACTGACTACTGAAAACATCGGTCTATGCCTCAAGGGGGCATTGTAAAATAATTTTTTTCAAAAATTTCTTTCATAGACATGTTTGGCACATGTGGGTCACCATGTACAAGAAAATTGTGGTGATTTGGAGGAGGTGATTTGGGTGATTTGGAGGAGGTGGTGGGCAATGTCAGTTCAAAAACTCTAGAGATACTTCCTCAACCAATGATGCGACCCAAGGACCTTCATGCAAAAACCAGGCACCTGCATCACTACAAGAAATATGTCAACTTATGACCACCACTATTGGTCACTGAAAGGTCACAAATTTCCATTTATGACGTTTTTGTGACCAAAAACAGAAGGTCAAAAGCTGGGCGTCGTAAACTGACTATAGCGACCTTTCTTCTGGAATGGTCAAAGACGTTTACGACCAAAATATTCCTACTGTGGCGTTTTGGTCACTAGCAACCTCCCCCGGGCCACATAGGCATCCAGCGTGGCAAGCTAATGTGGCACAAGATTCAGGCCGGTCCAATTCGATTTTCTACATGGGCCGAGCCCAACAATTCAGCCTATTTGTGTTTTTTTTCATCAATTTTTGGTCAGGATCATGGGCCAAGCCCAATATGGCAGCCTTTTTTATTGTTGGGCCGCGGCCATTTTGGCTAAACAATTTCATTTCTTTTTTATTAAATGGGTCCACTAGTCAGATGGGTCCCAGTTGTCAGGTTCTGGTAACAGGTTTCAATTTGTCAGGTAAGTGGGTCCCATCTATCAGACTCATATTCTTCATATTTCAAGCAGTATTCAGATTCACAGAGACAAAAAACACACATAATACTTAAACAAGAGCAACCAGATCACATAATACAATACTTTACAAGCTCTATTCATGCCAGTACAAAGGGCCATGTATAATACAATACTTTACAAGCTCTACAAGTGTAATATAGTACTACTTCACAAGCTCCTGGACTCGCTGGACTCTCTCATATTTCTATGCAACTTCAACAGGACAAAAACTTCGGTAGTCAGGGCTGGAACCATAGTCAGATGAACAACACGCCGGACTCGCTCGACGGCGATAGTCAGGGCTGAGACCAAACAAAACAGCAACATGGCTTCCTCTGTCATCCTGTTACATGAATCAGAAAAGAATGAGAAAAACTGGGGCAAATATATTATGAACAGACCATTCAAGAACAGACCATTCAACATTCAGCTAGTACCATGCTTTTTGTTGTCGAGCCAGTTAAAATGATATAGTAGTTCATATAAGAAACAGAGAAACAATATGAATATGCATGGCACATATGCAGGTTGTGCAAAAAAACTGCACTACAACACATTGCGCCTAAAACAAAATACCATTCTACTATCACGACCATACATTCAACTGGCAAGATCTAACAATACTCGTCAGCACATGCATACTAAACTTCACAAAGGCAGGAGAGAATAAAGGGAACCAAGGAAGATACCTGTGGATGATAGTGTCGACGATGATCTGGATTGAGTTAGCATTTATGAGGAAGTGGATGGTGTCCATGGTGTGCTTTAGATGCACACAGCCATGAGCTTCTTGCCGATGTTGCATCCGTTCGCTCGATGATGGGTACCAATGCATCCAAGTAGAACAAAACCACCAACATTAACCCACAGCTTCAAGTACAAGCAAGTATATATCAAGTGACAGTGAAAACAAGTTGAGAAAAACACTGTAAATATCTATTTCATGTCATGCAGAATTCAAACCGAATAAACCTATGCATACGAAGATGAAATATTACAAAGAAAGCACTCATCAGGTAGCATGCATACAAAGTCTCTGTGTTGGCAGTAGTAAATACTCTCTGTGTTAGCAGTAGTAAAACTCATGCAGTACCAAGTTAACAACTTTGAGTCAGAAAAGCTAGAAATGTCTCTTAAGAGAGACCAGAACTTAGAATTAGGGCACATATCATATTCTGAACAGCATCAGCACCATGGTAGTAACAATTAACATTAGTAGGACATCAATGGGGCACAACTTAGTTAACTGCAGATGGATGGACACACAATTACCTTCTCGAGGCAGGGGCGAGCGTCCTTGAAGTCGAGGAAGATGAGCGTGAGGGCGGCGCTAATGGCACTCCAGGACATGTTGAGGCCGAGCAGCAGCGGCACAAGCATGCCCAAGGTGATGGTGTACATGCCGAAGGTGATTTTCTCCCCAGATTCAATGCATGGAACAGCTCCCTTCCGTTCCCAACAGCAGCAATGTACTGGTGCTACTGTCGTGCAAAGAAAAATCTTGTAAGCATGATAGAAGGTTGGGATGGCAGGAAGTGAAAATCCTGTCTAACAACATGAGCAGAGCACTAGTTATAAGCATGATAGAAGGCTGGCTGAAGAATATACGAAACTGAACCAATCAATTCAATTCAAAGGGTGTATCTTGTGTAAATGATGTTAGCAATCTCAGTTTCATGCATATATATTATATATAGTAGAAATTTTATTAGATGATCCTAACTCCATATTTAACACATATTCATTCCTCAAAATACTCAACAGAGAGTATTCCCTGCCACAAGCAGCAAGATGAGCGGGGTTTGGACGAGATCCAGCGAGGTGCAGGGCTGCTCGTTGGGTAACTAGTACCTGGATGTATGGAGTGAGGAGGGAGAGCTGCAGCATACTAATCTTGGGCGTGAAGAGTGGAAACTACCATATATTGCCCAAGAATTGAACCCAGCTTTGACATGCATGCTGCAATTCAACTCCATTGGTTGTCACAGAGATAAGATGAAAATCAACATTTTTTTGTTTGCCACTTATGGATGAAGCTACTAATCAGGATTAAATGCAGACAGTAGTAGTAGTTGTGGCATAGCAGTATATATATTAATTTGACTAAATTGAACCAACACCACAAGTCTGCATACAATGAAGTTACTAGGTAGGGATCATATAACATGAGGCAGATGGATGATTAGCAAACATGTTGCGCGGCCAAGAAATGAACAGCATATAAAATACTCCTACTACTGTAGTAGTTAAGATGATGAGACAAAGGACAACAGAAGTTAAGATGATGAGACAAAGGACAGCAGCATGCAGAGTTCCTGATGCACCGGAGTGGCCCAACTCGGCTGCACCACAATGAGGCACTGTTGTTCCATCGAGCTCGACCATGTGCAGGCTTCATCATCACCGTGGAGGTCCCGGTGGTCGTCCTGGTCCATGGAGTGTGAATCTTATTATTTCATTTCAGAGAATGTTAAACACAAATGGCATGTATATGGATCACTGTGGACAAGCAAACTTCGCTAATAAATATGAACAAGGCCTACTATAGCATAGCAGGTAAGGAGTTAGATTAACTCAAGTATTGGTGACTAATAGGCCTATTATTTCATTTTAGAGAAACCCTGAAACACAAATGGCATGCATATAGATACCAAGGACAAGCAAACTTAGCTAATAAATATGAACAAGGTCTACTATAGCATAGCAGGCAAGTATTGGTGACAAATAGACCTATATTAAGAGTAAACAGAACTAGCTCGGAAAACAACTCTATATTAAGAGTATCATGTGTGAATGTGATACAGAAAAAAATTGCATGCTATGTACATCAAGTTAAAAGGCACAAGTTATACAGTAGCCTAAAGCAGAGCAAATGTACAGCAAGTTGATAAAAGAATGCCCATTCATGGCATTTGATTTCACAAGAGAAGAATGTGTAAGGTGCAATGTTGTGTACACTTTGTAATTCTATAATAATTTGTAGTGCACTGTGGCTAGAAGCCAGAGTACACTTGAAGCTACGAACTATGCAACAAGCCTGAAACTCCAACAACAAGAAGCAGAGTTGAGTTCCTAGCCAGCATTTGCCTCTCAAAATTTTATATAAAGTGAAAATTCCCAGCAGGGTAGATAGTGATCAACTTGCTGTACAACAAGTGCAGAGCAGCTACACAAGAAAAATACAAGCCCACTGATACTAGTTGTGCACTTGTTTCTTTCGTTCACCACTGATCTGGTCTGTAGTGAAAGCGAAAGCACGACCAAAAGAAGTTTAAAAATGTTATTAGTTGTAAGAGAATAGAGTATTGTGTCATTCCCGCCGTTTTGACCGCGTTTTGAAACGGGCATAAAAATTCAAAAAAAATCAAAAAATTGGGAAACCTTCGCATTGTGTCATTATATGTGGCCAAGTTCCCAGGAAAAATAACAAACTTGTAATACGGCAATTATTTTAAAAAAAGTGTTCTCAGAAACGAGCTATCACGTGTGGAGATCAATGGCTTTCAAGCCAAATGATCAATCTTATGGCCACATCCATGGCATAGTTTGTTCAAATGATCTCATATTGTGCACAAGGGTGCATATTGGAATGGCAAACAATGTTGCCTAAGGGAGTTTTCATTTTCTTTGGACGAAAAAACCATTTTCCATTTTTCGAGTGCCCAACAGGAGGTTTTTTTGTGAAGGACCTCCCAAATAATTGCTGCCAAATTGGACCAAAACATTTTTCTAAAATACTAGGCCATATTTAATGCAAAATTGACAAAATGGTTGGGTGAAAAAAGTTTTGATCCACCTCTGATGAAAAAGACAAATTGTCGTCGATTCAGCTGGAAACGGGTCAAATTTGAACTGCAGCTGCCTCATAGTTTGCTCTTTATTTTTTCCAAAAATCATTTCTAGGTACATAAGTATCTATTTAATCATAGAAACACCAAAAAAATTCCAAGATTCAACCACTAGCTAGGAACGGTCAAGCCCGCCGTTTTGGCCGCATTTTCAAACGGGCATAAAAAATTCAAAAAAAATCAAAAAATTGGAAAACCTTCGCATTGTGTCATTATATGTGACCAAGTTGCCAGGAAAAATAATAAACTTGTAATACGGTAATTATTTTAAAAAAATGTTCTCAGAAATGAGCTATCAAGTGTGAAGATTCATGGCTTTCAAGCCAAATGATTAATCTTATGGCCACATTCATGGCATAGTTTGTTCAAATGATCTTATATTGTGCACAAGGGTGCATATTGGAATAGCAAACAATGTTGCCTAAGGAAGTTTTCATTTTCGTTGGACGAAAAAACCATTTTCCATTTTTCGAGTGCCCGAAAGGAGGTTTTTTTGTGAAGGAACTACCAAATAATTGTTGCAAAATTGGACCAAATAATTTTTATAAAATACTAGGTCATATTTAATGCACAATTGACAAACTGGTCTGGTGTAAAAATTTTTGATCCACCTCTCGTGAAAAAGACAAATTTCTGCCGATTCAGTTGGAAGCGGGTCAAATTTGAACTGCAGCTGCCTCATAGTTTGCTATTTATTTTTTCCAAAAATCATTTCTAGTTACATAAGGACCTATTAATCATAAATACATGGTTTGGTGGCGATACGTCGAGGTTTTTGCGGTGGCCAAGGGCCCTAACTCTAGAGCGCGTAAACTCGCATGCCCGCCGCATGGTCACCGCGTGACCGTGGCGTTGCCATGTGTTCTGGGCGGCCTAGGCATGTCTAGTGGGTTGGGCACTCCAAAGGTTGGTGCTAGGAAGAAAATTACAACATAAGATTCTCACGAGGAGACCAATCGATGCTCAAACATGAATTAGCAGCCAAGTGTTTGATTAGCGGTACGGGAAATGTACATGGCTAATGGGCGTGAGTTTTGGCTGAGGATGATCAGTTACTAAGAAGACCGTTTTCACAAATTTTCAGCTCAAAAGGAGGAGCCTAGGTGGTACTTGCTTTGCAAACCACCACACTGGACATAAATACGAATGTTGAAGCTCGGCTCAAAATAATGAATGGATTGAGCTGGCAATTGGTGGAGGATGGTTATTTGGGCATAGGAAAGCATTGTAGAAAATGGATACTATTTAGACATGCCAAAGTGGTACTTCCTTCACAAACTGTTACTCTGAACAGAATAGGAAAATGAATATTTTTGAATTATTTTTGAACTAGACAAGGAAGGTTTTTACATATTTGACGAAGATATGACCCAAAGAATTTATGAGATTTTTTGGGAATTTTGGGAATGACAGAAATATAGGTTGCTTCACAACCTAGGGCAAAAACTGCCACGTGGACATGACACATAGGCAAAACTGATGAGGTGGCGCCTAGTCATAGCAACCCACCACAATTTACAAGGCTATGACCATCTATATTGGTCGTTAACAACTAGAAATAAGGCAGCGGACTAGCACTGTTAGCTTTATGACCATTTCATGTAAGGAAATTATGACCTTTCTGACCAAAATGATCGCAATGGTTTAGGGCTTGGAGCCCCTCGAACAACTTTTGACCAATTGGTCTCAAATGGTCATAAATCTATGACCAATTCTTCCAGGGTCACTGACAGAAGGTCATAAGTTGACATATTTCTTGTAGTGCATGCAAGAGTCGGGGACTTGCATGTGAATAGTGATTCATCAAGGCCTTGACAGCTGCTGGCACAGCGGCTGCCGCCCGATTTGCATGCAGCGAAGATGAAGGTGCATGGAGGTTTCTCAAATATTTCCAAGCACACCCTACTAGGCCCCGCTTATTTAAAAATACGTCAGTCATTAATGATCTCTAAATGAAGAATATGCATGATGATTATGAATATGCATGACAACCATAGTAAGGGGGAAGAATCATATTCATCCTACAATGAGGACCAACGCTTGCTAAAATCACCTCGATGAAGGTATTTAAGCAGGTAAAGGAGCTGATCGAGGGGCGAGGTGGGACTATTTTTAGTTACCTGAGAACAACGTGCGAGATCGTACGCGACATGGGCCGTCCAGAGCTGCAACCTCGGATGGGCCGGTGTTTGGGTCCACGTAGGAAAACGGCCTGCCATGCATGAGCCATGCAGACCGTAGGATCGCGCGGGAGATCCGTCTGGTGGCCGTGCGTGCATGCAGAAATACATCACAAAAATTATTCTACTCGAAAATAACAAGTGCTCCATGCTAGCCCTTATTCCTGTTCGAAATACATCATCATTCTTAAAGTTGGACATCAAATGATACACACAGAAAATGAAAACGAAAGATGTCGAACTAATACAGTAACATGGCAGTACAACCGCACTTCACTAAATTACTGTCACGATGAAATAGAATGTAAAGACCACGTCACACAAAGCTGAATGGCACACGACTTTCTCTGGCTCATCGTCAGTTCATGTTGTATGTAGACATCACAGTTCAGCCTCGAGATCCTACACAGAAGAATAGAATAAATCACATGGACATCAATTATGAGTAAAACACATGCAAAAATTAAATATGAACATATTTCGTACCTCTAGCAATTTAGCGCATTTATGTCGATTGTGACCAGGATTCTTGCAATAGCCACAGATATTCTGTGATCTTGACTTCTTTGTCTTTGCCTGCAGCCTTTTCTTCGGTGCACCTCGGCCTGGCACATGCACGGGATCCAGAACCTTATCAACTTTCTCCGAGTGCGGCATCAACGGGCCAAACCTAATGCTTTTATGCTGAGCATTAGTTGACTCCTTGCTGTCAGCCTTTTCAAAACTTGATTGCTTGCCATGATGTTGTGCTTGCAAAAGCATATTTAGACGGTGATAGTCCTCATCAGAGTGGCATGCCTTGAAACTTGCGACGTGACTACAATTCCGCAACTCGCGGTACCTCTGCAGGCTTACCGAATAGTCATACATCTGGTTTTTTCTGGTAGGTGTGTATGCACATTTTGCATTCATAGTCCACCTAGTGGGAACGCAACAACTGGGCAGAATTGTTTGTTTTAAAATCCCCAATATGTAAAAAATGTGGGAACATGGTTTGCCTGCGCATTCCAGCTTACGGCAAGAACAACTCACCCTGTGCAAAAGACCTCCTTGCTCTTCAATGCGCACTCCAAACTTTTTATCCATTCTTTCCTGCTTCGACACAACATAAGTGGAATCTTCTGATCCATCTAGTATCTCTCTGATCTGACATTTGCTGACAACATCTATGCTCCATAAGACCATCTTAAATACACTAGGTGTGAAAACTGTTGCGGCGTGTTTCTCAAGTGGCGAAGCATTTTCCTCTGTAAATGTAACGGACTGCAAGGCTTCGACGTCTTGGAGAGCTTCGTTAATCCGTCGCGACGCAAGGCAACGCTCATAGTGCTCTAGCATTTCAAACAACGACATGTTACCCTCAAGATGCATATGTAGCACAGAGTTCAAGCGCTCACTCCTCTGATTGCTGCTCAATCCTAGGAAACAACGCCCCTCATGATATGGAGCACACCACAACTTTCTCATCTGATACATCTGATGCAGCCAAGACTCCTCACTGGTTACTTTATTCCGTTGTAAGAATTGTATCCATTCTATCTCATGCTCTTCAATGGAAGAAGTATCATAAATGAAAGATCTGAATTCCTCCTTTACGTCGTCATCATGCAGATGGTGTACAATGTTCTGCTGAATGTGCCATATGATGGGGAACGTAGCAGAAGTTCAAAATTTTCCTACGTGTCACCAAGATCTATCTATGGAGAAACCAGCAACGAGGGGAAGGAGAGTGCATCTACATACCCTTGTAGATTGCTAAGCGGAAGCGTTCAAGAGAACGAGGTTGAAGGAGTCGTACTCGTCGTGATCCAAATCACCGGAGATCCTAGTGCCAAACGGACGGCACCTCCGCGTTCAACACATGTATAGCCCGGTGACGTCTCCCATGCCTTGATCCAGCAAGGAGAGAGGGAGAGGTTGGGGAAGACTCCGTCCAGCAACAGCACAACGGCGTGGTGGTGGTGGAGGAGCATGGCAATCCTGCAGGGCTTCGCCAAGCACCACGGGAGAGGAGGACTTGGGAGAGGAGGAGGGCTGCGCCAGAACTTGGGTGCGGTTGCGCTCCCCCCCCCCATATATATAGGGGCAAGGGAGAGGGGGCCGGCCCCCTCAGATCCAATCTGAGGAGGGGCGGCGGCCAGGGGGGTTGCCTTGCCCCCCAAGGCAAGGGGGGGCGCCCCCCTTTAGGGTTTCCCCCAAACCCTAGGCGCCTTGGGCCCTGGTGGGGGGGCACACTAGCCCACCTGGGGCTGGTCCCCTTCCACACTTGGCCCATGCAGCCCTCTGGGGCCGGTGGCCCCACTTGGTGGACCCCCGGAACCCTCCCGGTGGTCCCGGTACATTACCGATAGCACCCGAAACTTTTCCGGTGACCAAAACAGGACTTCCCGTATATAAATCTTTACCTTCGTACCATTCCGGAACTCCTCGTGACGTCCGGGATCTCATCCCGGACTCCGAACAACATTCGGTAACCACATACAAACTTTCTTTATAACCCTAGCGTCATCGAACCTTAAGTGTGTAGACCCTACGGGTTCGGGAACCATGCAGACATGACCGAGACGTTCTCTGGTCAATAACCAACAGCGGGATCTGGATACCCATGTTGGCTCCCACATGTTCCATGATGATCTCATCGGATGAACCACGATGTCAAGGACTCATTCAATCCTGTATACAATTCCCTTTGTCTAGCGGTATTGTACTTGCCCGAGATTAGATCGTCGGTATGCCGATACCTTGTTCAATCTCGTTACCGGCAAGTCTCTTTACTCGTTCCGTAACACATCATCCCGTGATCAACCCCTTGGTCACATTGTGCACATTATGATGATGTCCTACCGAGTGGGCCCAGAGATACCTCTCCGTCAACCGGAGTGACAAATCCCAGTCTCGATTCGTGCCAACCCAACAGACACTTTCGGAGATACCCGTAGTGCACCTTTATAGCCACCCAGTTACGTTGTGACGTTTGGTACACCCAAAGCACTCCTACAGTATCCGGGAGTTGCACAATCTCATGGTCTAAGGAAATGATACTTGACATTAGAAAAGCTTTAGCATACGAACTATGACCTTTGTGCTAGGCTTAGGATTGGGTCTTGTCCATCACATCATTCTCCTAATGATGTGATCCCGTTATCAACGACATCCAATGTCCATTGTCAGGAAACCGTAACCATCTATTGATCAACGAGCTAGTCAACTATAGGCTTACTAGGGACATGGTGTTGTCTATGTACCCACACATGTATCTGAGTTTCCTATCAATACAATTATAGCATGGATAATAAATGATTATCATGAACAAGGAAATATAATAATAATAACTAATTTATTATTGCCTCTAGGGCATATTTCCAACACCATATACATAGTCTATGGTTTGAGTCTGGCCAGACCACCCTGATTGCTCTCTGCATTGCAAGGTCCTCATCTGTGATCACAGATATCAGATGCTTCTGTGCCATGCAATCAGAAAAGATCCGCAACATCCACTCGTATGCCTAGCTTGTTTCATGAGAAATTATACCATAGCCAAAAATGACAGTGCTCCGGTGGTGATTCAACCCGACAAACGGCACGAATAGCAGATTGTATTTGTTGGTTTTGTATGTGCTATCGAAAACAATGATGTCTCCGAAAGCCTCGTAGTCAAGTCGCGATTGACTATCAGCCCAGAACAGTCCCTTCAGATGGCCATGCTCGTCTACCAAGTACTTGAAGAAAAAATCCACATCTCGCTCTCGCCTCGCCATCATGTGCATGATCACCGTATTAGCATCACCAGCGCTGATTGTCTCCTGCTTATTAGCATGGCAGAAATTATAAATGTCCCTCCTTACGTATCCAACTTTATCAAATCCACCGTATTGAAGCACAAAATATCCATAATACGGTATTTGCGAATCCCACATTTTTCCATGTCCGCAATGTCCGCTTTCTGCTCATCGCTAATTCGTCTGTGCGAACGCAGCAGACAAGAAATATCCCGTGGGGCTAGAGGATGGCTGTGCTCATCGATGAAATCCTTGACAAACCACCGACTGGTTTCCTCCTGTCTCGTAATGACCAATTTAGCATTACACCCAACACGAGTTAAACTTCGTGGCCTCCTCTTTCTATCTTCCATCTTTCTTTTCATGTGCTTCTCTTCGCGAAACCCTTGACGACTACACACAATTTTCTTGAAATTATGTATTTGTTGGATCGATCCCACTCAACGTAGCTTTTCCTCACACTAAAACCTTTTTCAAGAGCATATTTGTTGTAGAATTCATAGCCTTCAGCCTCACTATCAAACATCTTGCTGACAACATTTAGATACTCGAACATACTCTCATCACTTGCATACGCCATGTCTTCCTGCATATGACATGTGAGGGAAACCAATCATCAACATCTTTCTGTTTATCAATGTTGCAGGTGTAAAATAGCTCATAGGCAAAGACAAGTGCATGGAAAAGACTTTGCTCGTTTGACATGTGAGGGAAACCAATCATCAACGTCCAACAAGTAGTATCTCATCTTCCTTTAAACTATATTTCATGCACTATGCAAACCTAAAGTGATGATGACTTTAATAAACTAAATTAAGTCAACTATGGAACCAGTATCTCATCTTCCTTTAGTATATCTCATCTCAAACGTCAAGTATGTCACTTTTTTTCTACGGTACCAAAGGAAGTAAGCAATGCCCTCAACATCTTAGTTAAACTAACATGATGCGATTAGCTCAAGAGAAACTATGCCACGATGAAGCTTTCCATTCGTTGTTCTAGTCCGTACAAATCTCACATACTGCTAAATTACCCGGATCTTGTGGGGTTGAGGTTGTACTGCATGCACGGTGGAGGGGCGCAACGGCCAAGAGAACGAGCAGAACGCCAAGCCGGATTCATACCTTAATGACGGTACGCGCGAAGAGATGGGATCGCCCGCCACCGTCGCCGCCGATTCAGCCGGCCCAGATCCGGCCTTCTTCTTCTTCGGTGACGGCGTGGGGGGCTGGTGACGGAGAAGGACGAGGACGATGAATTTATTCCTCTCACCAGGTAGGTCGAGGACGGAGAAGGTCAGGAGCGGCGAGCGGCGACGAATACATCGGAGGAGGATTCTGAACTGGATCGAGTAGACATGGATCTGGTCCTCAGGTGATCGGTTCAAGAAAAGATATTTCCCCTTGGACCATTGTGCCCTTTTCACAATTAGCATATTAAATTTAATCAATTAAAATTCCCCGCAAGATCGGACGGCTAATAAAAATCAGACGTGATCAGACATGTAAGTACTGCTAAGTACTCCGAGTACTAACCCAATCACCGTAAAACAGCTCTAAAAGGAAACAACTTTCTATCAATGTTCTGATAACCAGAGTTGGCCTTGGACATGTATATTCTACTGGTCCTCAGCTACTTGAATTAGGTCCCTTGGCTAATGCTGATAACTGGTTTTGATCAGCATGCTCACATCCTTTTCACTATGTTGTCTTGGTCAATACATTTTTAGTTTGTATGATTTTTTATATATAGCATTTGTATGAGTAGACATTAGGAAGTTTCAACAGCCCCTTGTTTTTGCTCTGAGTAGCACTTTTAGAGGCAACGTGGTAACTGTATCAGTTTGTTTTTTACGTGGTCCCAATCCACTGGCTAATTACCAACCTGTTAATATGTGAATATTTTTGTTACTGCAATGTCAATGTCAAAAAAAATGGGCGTCCCCAGCTTAAATTATGTGTTTCCTTTGATCCGGGGAACTCTGCAATGACAAGTACTAGCTAGTGCTGGCTACCATGCCAGTGCCAAGAGAGCAGCACAACAAACAAAGTAGAAAGAACATGAGGTTGCTGCCAAATAAAAGCACTAGCAGAGGTAAGGAAAATAAATCTTGTAATGAATAACCTAGAGCAGGCGAATATTTATAGTCTGGCTGCTAGTACAGTATTTTTTTTAGGGAAACAACAGGGATGCTGTGTATTTTCAGCAAACATGCTAGTACAGTACGTAATGATCAGATGCACTCGGTGTTAGTGCTGAACCCAGTACAATTGAAGAGCAATCGCTTGCCTAAGCCGCTAACGCATGTCAAATGGAGCTTCTGGGAGCAGAATTCATCGAGGACGTCGAATATCGAGCGGTCGCATGTGTGCTTCCAAGAAAACTGTAGGCCTCCCGGTGCAGGGCCAATGAATGCGGACGGAGTTTTGGAGAAACAACTTAGCAGGCTGCCATTGTACTATGGATAACATGGTTAGCTTCATTCTGACGACAGCTCAGCTCCTGGAGAAGATGAATTTATCATGAAACAGTCCAACCGAGCAGCATTTGAATGAGACTACCTCCCATCTATCTTGTCGAGCAAAGTGTGGTGCTCTCGAACGGAGTATATCAGCTGGTCAGTTTCCTCTAATTCCTCAACTGGTGCCATGCCAACAAAAGGTTATAGATATATGATATCTAGCTAAATAGATGATGCTTGGTTGATAAAACTAAGTTACATTATGATTTTGAGTAAGCAGCCGGAGACTTAAACAGATTGTGTAAACATTGATGGTGAAATATGAGATGCTATATATTGAGCCCAACATTGAAGAAACTAGACAAGGAAACATGGCATGCGGCAAGTATGATGACAGGGTACATAACTCATGAACACCAGCATTTGTTAGGTTTATTTTGAGGTGCGGGAGATATGACTAGTTTCTCTTCCACTTCAAAGTAGTTAAGGGCCATGTGTGAGGTTTGAAGCTTAGCTCACATGTCCTTTGTTTTATGGCTATTAGTTACAGCCCTTGGAGGCATGTAGAAGCAACATAAGCCGTCTGTTAAAGATTAACTTATGATATGCAATAGTTATACCTCTATAGAACACCAGACTACGTTTTTGTTTCATGGGTACACTACAACAAGTTCTTTAGTGATAACTGAGCTTAACCTACCCCCCTAAATATTACTGAAATTAACTCCATGCATTATCTTGATTTGTTCTTTTTCTACTCATCGGCGAGTGTTAATGGTGAACAAGCATAGTAGTGTAAGGAGCAATGGGTTGTGGTGGTGCTGCAGTAGTAGCTCGGGTGTTTACTCTGCTGAATACACCTGTGGATTAAATGTCATGGGTAAGCAGTACGAAGTTCCTAGTTTCCAAATGAAACAAAATACACTACCTCCTCACATGCAAGTGCGCCATAATCTTATTCAGGCCCCAAGCCTGCCTAGTTCGAAATAATTTGAGTTACGAAATTTTATGACTCACAGTCTTTAAGCTAGTTTACATGATGGATTTATGAATGTTGATGCCTCAGTGTAGAAGCTAATGGTATTCACGGAGGGGCTCATAACAGCCTGACAATTGACAAATATGTCGATAGTGATGGAGAATACATTTCCAAAATTGATATTTTTTTTAGAAAAGGAGGACGACCCCCGGCCTCTGCATCTGGACGATGCATACAGCCACTTTATTAATTATTGACACAAGACCGTACAGAGTCATACAACAATAAGTCTAAAGCCACCAAACTAAGCAACAACTGTCGCTATCCCTATCCAGTTGATGTAGGGGTGCTGAAAGTCTCGGCCTCATACCAAACAGACCATGCAGCCAAACCTAACCATCTAAAGACTTGAGGTCCCACCCAGGACGCCTGCCGGGAATGGGCACCCACCAGTCCGGCGTGCTTCTCAACCACGACCCCTGCCGGGTACGAGGCCGCCGCAGCCACCTGCCACGAACCCATCTTCAGAACTATACTGCTGCATCAACCTTGGCCGGTCCAACTGCCGCCGATGCCACCATGACGCCAGGCAGCGTCACCCTCCTGCGCGAGTCCATCTTCGCTCATCAGGCACCGAGTCTCAACTGCGCCACGCCGCCGAGATCCGCCGTCATCAATGGAGCAGATGAAACACCGCTCCTCCTCTTGTCCCCTCCAACCAGCACTCGCTCCAAAACGATGCCCCCAGGAGGGAGAACGGTATCGATAGCACCGTCATCGTCCGATCCGGTAGACCCAGATCTAGGGTTTCCCCCGGAACTTCCCGATCAGGTTGATGAGACCTGCAACGACGATGCCTCCAGAAGGAAACGACGTCTGAGACGCCGCCATCGTCCGCCAAGACCGCAGTCTGGCGCGATTTTCACCGGAAGCCACGTCTTCCCGATCTCGTGGCTGGCTGGAACCAAGCGGAACCTCGCCACGAAGACGTATGTTGCTGTCGGTACTCCGCCGGAGATCCAGCGTTTCCTCACCGGTCCCTCCACGCGCCGCCGGTCGGTGATAGGCCTCCCCGCGACGGATCCAAACGGGGCGTTGGATCCGCAGTAGCCGTCGTCACCATCACGAGCAGGACAGCCCACCTCGCCGGATGGGGCGCTGCCACCGCCGCCGTCCATGCAGGGCTGCCGCTCCGCCGTGATAGCCCCGGCGATGGTGCTCCGGCCCCCGCCGCTCAGCCCGGATTCTCCATCCTAGCCGCCGCCGTTGGATCTCATGAGAAGGGCTGCCCCCGCCTCCTCAGATGCGATCCGCTGCAACCACCCGCCCAGGAGCTTTGGCACCGGGCCCGCCGCCACCACGGCCCACGCCGGCGGCAGCGGCCGCAGGAGGGGGTGGGAGGGAGGGGCTGGCGGCACTAGGGTTGGGGCCCCTGGCGTCGCCCGGGGGGAGGCGACGCGAGGGGGTGCGATATGTTTTCGGGTTCAACGGGATCAGGAGGACCTATCCAAAGAACTCTTCCAAAAATGATATAAGACACATATATCTGGAGAGGATTGTTCAGTTGCCATATGGTCCAAGGATACTCGGAAAATAAATTGTGGCATACATGTATGACCATGAGTCGAAGATTATACTCACTAACTAGGAAGCTGTCGAGTCACAAATTGAAAGTAGATGTTGCTATGAGTTACCATCAGTGGCTAGCTTTGACTTCTTTTTTGAGGGGGTGGCTAGCTATGAGTTTGTTGGTCGTTTGATTGCTTCTTGGCCAGTCTCATGATTGTAAAACATGCACAAATTATAGGCGCATAGTTTAACACCACCCACCCACCCCCAATTATAACTTGCTCGACAAAATCTCAACTATATAAAGATCCGTGGCATCATAGATTCATTGCTCGTCTTTCTTTTATTTCTTGGATACAATTAAAGGTGGAATTTATTCTTTTTTCCAGTTGACACGCTAGTACGTACCCAGATGGATACATCTCAAAATTGATATGTGTATTAGACCATGTAGGGCTTGATCCAAGGTTTTGTACGCATGGACAATATAGTCCTTCCTATCTGGTACTAGTTTGCACTGTACAGAATTGTTCAGTCTGACAATGTTGCTAGTCTTTTTTTTTTGCATTCTTCATTTTATTTTTTCAGAGATGATTCCTACCTAGATTCTCATCATAGTTTTGATGTTTTTAGGAAACGTAATGGTTGGGTCACATGGCTCCTTCTATGATGAGCCTCACATTGTCGGACAAGTGGGCACCTTGTTTGAAAGAAATTGCGCCCCCATAGACATAGTGGGTCTGGACACTGCCAAGGTGATACTAACATGAAGCAGGAAAATCTACTTCCTTGCCCTCTTGAATAAGGAATGAGACTTGTATTGCTTGTTTAGGATATGGAGAATTTTTTCAGGACTAAGAAGAGAGCCCGACTTCATGAACACAATTTGTCCCTAAACAAGCTAAGCGAGTAAATGCCATCTTTTTCCAAAGTTTTGAACTCTTCAAAGATAGCTGTCACCGTTCCAGTTCGGATATAAAATCCATTCAGTTGCCTCTAGTATCTCAAGTGGGACCATGACAAACACCATTATAGATACAATACCTAGCTAAAGATGATGCTTGGTAGACAAAAGTTGCATTCTGATAGTAAGCAACGGGCTAAAGGGATAGCGCAAAAAACCATGGCAAAACTGAGAGGGTATATATATATATATATATTGAGCCCATAACTAAAGAAATTTAAAAAGAAAATTAAAACATGTGGCAAGTGTGACACTCAGTTACACAACTCATGACCAGTAGCCCCTAGTTAGGTTTGTTTTGAGGGGTGGAAGGTATGAGAGGGTATGCAGTTTTTACAATGTGCGGGGATGGTAATGTTTTCTCTTGTGAATGTTAAGAATTTGATTCTCCCTCCATATCAAAATATAACACGTTCTTTGACACTATACATCTTATATTTTTTTACAGAGGGAGTAAATCATTGTGGGGATCGTAATGTTGTTCAATTACAACCAAAATTTAATTTGTCATTTTGTTGGGGGTGACTTCATAATTAACGCTTCAGGCCCGAAATGCATAGCGCTCGTGCGGCCGCCGCACAGGCCTTGTCCCATTTGTGGTTGGTTTGCTCGTTGTCTAGGTTGGACCACTCGATTCGCTTGCTCCCTGATTGCCCACACGTGCTCTCGCCCGCTTTGCTTTATTTCTTGCTTTTCTTTCTGTAGTGTTGCTCTGTTGTTTAAGAAAAAAAAAACCGGCTATCAGTATTTAAAATAAAAACATTCACAAATTTGTAAAGGATACAAAATTTTGAAAAGTTCATGAATTTGAAAAGATTTAATGGATTTGAATTCTTTTCTTAGATTTGAAAAACTTTCACATATTTGACAAAAAAATGTGAATTTAAAATATGGTTCCTGAACTTGAATAAATGTTCACAAATTTAAAAATATTCACAAATTTGAAAAAAAAATCATAGATATAAAAAAGGTTCATGAATTAAAAAACATTAATACTAAATTGCATGAAATTGAAAAATGTTCCCAAATTTGGAGAAGTTCGGGAATTTAAAAAGATTTCATGAATTCGAGAAAACTTCATAGAATTGAAAAGTTGTAAGTTTTAAAAAGTTGATGAAGTTGAAGAAAGATCAAATTATTTTGAAACATAAGAACTAGAAAAAAGAAAGAGCAACCAAAAGCTTCTAGAAGCTTCCCAAAACCATAAACAGATCAATGCCAAAATAGGAAAAGAAAAATTAAAAAAATTGAAAAGACAAAAAGAAAAACAAAAACTTAATACGCAACCAACCAACAAAACCAGAGTGAAAACAGAGAAATTAGCTAAAAATAACAGAAGCGACCTTTAGAAGGTTCCCAAAATCAGTGTGAGGAGCTAAAATTGGGCGGGCCCTTTAAATTATCTAATGTTGAAAAGAGGTGTGCGCTATGTACGGAAACAAAAGTAACCAACACTACAAGCGCTAAATAGGAAATCGCTTGTAGGACCTGCTTAGCCTTTGCGTGGCAGGCTGAGACAAGATCCCAGCACTGTCGACCAACAACACATCCAGGCATACAGGCCCACCAAATAGTAGGGGGGGGATGGCATTTCCTAACGGGCGCCTTAAGCGCCCGTTTCTTCTGTTGCCGCAAACGGGCGCATACCCCCGCGCCGCGCTAGGCCGGCGGCCCGTTTCCTTATTTTTCTTTCTGTTAAAAACTGCAGCAAAACTTTTCTTTTTGAATGTCAAGGCTCGAACCCGCGATCTCTCCGTTGACACTGCAGCGCACTGACCAACAGACCACCGTACCAATTGTGTCCATTATCTTATTTTCGTTCTTTTATTTACACAGGCCGCGAGAGCCCACCAACAGGTTCACTGCTCGCTGATTTCTGGGCGTTTTTTTTCTTTTTTTTCTGTTTCCTTTGTTCTCATTTTCCTTTTTTATTTTCTTAAAACTGCAAAAAAATTAGTTTGTGAAATTTTTAAAATTGAATGAACTTTTATCAAGTCGATGAACATTTTTTAAAATTCGATAAAATTTTTCAAATTCCATAAATTTAAAACGTGAACAATTATTGAGAACATGAACAAAAATTTATATACGACGAGCGGTTTTTAAATATACACTGAACATTTTTCGGTGTACGATGAACAATTTTTAACTACACAGCGAACATTTTTGTGAGATACATTGAAATAATTTAAAACATATTTATACATATTTTTTATATAAGATGAACAAATTTTATACATTCAATTTTTTTGTAATATAGTCTGAACAAATTTTAACTAGACATTGAACAATTTTGTGATATGCGCTGAAAAACCATTTAAATACCCATTGAACATTTTTGATGTACACTGAACAATTTAAAATTGTGAACAAAATTTGAAAAAGTGAATAAATTTAAAACTATGAACACATTTTGAAATCACAAACAAAAAACGAAAAATACAATTTTTTTAAATCCCATGAACTTTCTTCAAATTTGATGAACTTTTTCTAGATTTCGATGAACTTTTTTCAAATTTTATGAACCGGACGCTCGTTCTATGAACTTTTCTCAAATTTTATGAACCGGACGCTCGTTCTTATACTGTTGGCGCTTTAATAGTTCGTTAAAGTTCTCTTTTTTGAGGGAATAGGTCACTAAAGTTAAGTTGCTCTAGTGGTTAGGCATACTCGTTCAGGAAGACAGGGTCTCTAGTTCGAATCCTGAGATGTGCACCTTTTTTGCCTTTTTGCTGTTTTTTCGCGTTCGAATCCTGAGATTGGTTAACCAGGCGCGTCGGCGTTGTTGGGCCAGGCCCAGGTAGGCAGCACGTGGGCGCCAGGACGCGTTACGGGCGCTAAAGGCGCGTCGTTCGTTTCATTCGCTCGTCCAATTATGTTCTTTATTGGTTTTTTTCTTTTTCTTTTCTTTCCTCTTTTATGCTTCGGTTCTCTTTTTCATTTCAATGGTTCTCTCGGGTTTTCATTCTTATTCTTTATGCTTTGTTTTTTTGCTTCTTCTTTGTCTTTTTTTTCAATTTTTTGGTTTCTTCGCTTTTCTTTTTGCTTCTTATTTGATTTTCTTCGGTTTTTTTGGTTTCTACATTTTTAGTATATATTTAAAATAATGTTTTATACCAATTTAACATTTTATAAATACATGTTTATCATTTTATAAATACATATTTTTTACAAAAGTTAGTACAAAGCTGGGTCATCTATTTTGGAACGGAGTGAGTATTACTTTTCAAGTACATGTCGATTTGTTTTTCAAATACATATTGAAATATTTTTCAATTGATAAAAAATATATATTTTAGATATGATAATGTCACGTAAACATTTCTGAAACTTCTGAATATTTTTATAAATGTAATGTACATTCTTATTGTACAATTTTTTTATAGAATTACACTAACATTTTATAAACATTTTTTAGATGTCACATATTATATATTTCCTAATGAAAATATCAATAAAGCAACCGACATTTTTTACATTGAAGCAGCTCAAAATGATAAATATATTCCCTGGGAGACTGGGCCCTTTTTCGAGTATGAAAAACCAGGCTTACGAATAAAAATGAAAAGAAGGATCCATTTAGGAGGCCCGTTTCTCAGCATGCCCATTGACGTAGACATAAAAAGGAAAAAAAAACAGCACCGCATTCCAATTCCCCACCCGGATGGCGAAGCCACCAACCTCTTGCCCATCACCGCTGGTCCCTCTAAAAAAATCACCACCACCGGAGCCGCCGTTCCTTCAACCCTAGATCTGCGTCTATCTCCCCACCATGTCAATTTGTCCATGGATGCTTCTGTTGGCAATTGCATTTCCTGGAGAAGTTGCTTCTGCTTGACACGTGCACAATGGAGTTCTCTACTGTCAGTTTCCCGCCTGTCCAATGATGGATTAGCCAGTCTGTCATTTTTTAGGCAGCGGAAGGAGCGCTTGGAATGCTTACTGATTGGTATTATCAGGACACCGAAGATGACCTATACTTGCTCACCTATTCATTTATGAGAAATAACCAATGGCACTGGGAGAAGGACATCTCATTGCCGGTAAACCGTGCTGATTTGATTGGTGTAGCTAGGGTGTACTTGCTTCTAGAAGCGCGGTACACCACGTCTTCACAAAATGAGCTAAAGTTTGGATACTTCTCAATGGACTTGAAGACATTGCAGGTCGAGTTTTTTGCTCTGCTTAGCGAAGCTGTCTCGCCTGGTGGACTATATGCTGATTTCCCATCATCATTGTGTGCACAACTATATGAGCTGGTCACGTTGCTCAGCATACTTTCTGCATACTCTTATTTAATCTGGTCAAGATGTGGCACAACAACCCAATCTAGCTGTGTGCATCCTTGATGTCTTTGATATCTTGCTGATGCAGAGGCTGGGTGTAGTTGGTATCTTCACGATATTAATATATTCCCTTTATCGGAAAAAATGTTGTGGGCTTTGTTTGATGGTAATATGCTTTGCACTCTACTTATTTTCTCGCAAGCAGTGCTGGTTGGGGATGCAATATGGGTATTTCTATCAGTTTGTTTTTGTTACATGGTTATAGTCCATCGTCTCTTTATGAACCTTGAAATCTAAACAGTTGTGTACCTGCAATGTCGATGCCTAAATTTTTTGGCTATTTAATTTTTAAATTTGCTTGATTGGGTGAGAGCCTGCAATGATGAGTTCTAATCTAAAGAAAAGGAACACAACAGACAAAATTACAGGAAATGATTGCTGCCAGACAAAATAAGTCATGCCGGAAAAGACACTAGCAGATGAAGGAAATATGCCCTAGAGGCAATAATAAAGTTATTATTTATTTCCTTATATCATGATAAATGTTTATTATTCATGCTAGAATTGTATTAACCGGAAACATAATACATGTGTGAATACATAGACAAACAGAGTGTCACTAGTATGCCTCTACTTGACTAGCTCGTTAATCAAAGATGGTTATGTTTCCTGACCATGAACAATGAGTTGTTATTTGATTAACGAGGTCACATCATTAGTTGAATGATCTGATTGACATGACCCATTCCATTAGCTTAGCACCTGATCGTTTAGTATGTTGCTATTGCTTTCTTCATGACTTATACATGTTCCTATGACTATGAGATTATGCAACTCCCGTTTGCCGGAGGAACACTTTGGGTGCTACCAAACGTCACAACGTAAATGGGTGATTATAAAGGAGCATTACAGGTGTCTCCAAAGGTAGATGTTGGGTTGACGTATTTCGAGATTAGGATTTGTCACTCCGATTGTCGGAGAGGTATCTCTGGGCTCTCTCGGTAATGCACATCACATAAGCCTTGCAAGCACTGCAACTAATATGTTAGTTGTGAGATGATGTATTACGGAACGAGTAAAGAGACTTGCCGGTAACGAGATTGAACTAGGTATTGGATAGCGACGATCAAATCTCGGGCAAGTAACATACCGATGACAAAGGGAACAACGTATGTCGTTATGCGGTCTGACCGATAAAGATCTTCATAGAATATGTAGGAGCCAATATGGGCATCCAGGTCCCGCTATTGGTTATTGACCGGAAACGTGTCTTGGTCATGTCTACATTGTTCTCGAACCCGTAGGGTCCGCACGCTTAAGGTTTCGATGACAGTTATATTATGAGTTTATGAGTTTTGATGTACCGAAGGAGTTCGGAGTCCCGGATGAGATCGGGGACATGACGAGGAGTCTCGAAATGGTCGAGACGTAAAGATCGATATATTGGACGACTATATTCGGAGTTCGGAAAGGTTCCGAGTGATTCGGGTATTTTCGGGAGTACCGGGGAGTTACGGGAATACGGGGAAGAGTATTGGGCCTTGATGGGCTTTAGTGGGAAGAGGAGAAAAAGGCTGCGCCCCCCCCTCCCCTCTAGTCCGAATTGGACTAGGGAAAAGGGGGCCGGCCACCTCTCCTTCTCCTCCTATTCCTTCTCCCTTCCTCCCCTCTTGGTGGACTCCTACTAGGACTTGGAGTCCTAGTAGGACTCCCTATCCTGGCCGCACCTTTGCCTTGGCCGGCCTCCTCCTCCTCCATCCTTTATATACGGAGGCAGGGGCACCTCTAAACACACAAGTTGACACAAGTTGATCCACGTGATCGATTCCTTAGCCGTGTGCGGTGCCCCCTGCCACCATATTCCTCGATAATACTGTAGCGGAGTTTAGGCGAAGCCCTGCTGCTGTAGTTCATCAAGATCGTCACCACGCCGTCGTGCTGACGAAACTCTTCCCCGAAACTTTGCTGGATCGGAGTCCGGGGATCGTCATCGGGCTGAACGTGTGCTCGAACTCGGAGGTGCCGTAGTTTCGGTGCTTGATCGGTTGGATCGTGAAGACGTACGACTACTTCCTCTACATCATGTCATCGCTTCCGCAGTCGGTCTGCGTTGGGTACGTAGACAACACTCTCCCCTCGTTGCTATGCATCACATGATCCTGTGTGCGCGTAGGAAATTTTTGAAATTACTACGAAACCCAACAGTGGCATCCGAGCCTAGGTTAATGATGTTGATGTTATATGCACGAGTAGAACACAAGTGAGTTGTGGACGATACAAGTCATACTGCCTACCAGCATGTCATATTTTGGTTCAGCGGTATTGTTGGACGAGACGACCCGGACCAACCTTACGCGTACGCTTACGCGAGACCGGTTCCCTCGACGTGCTTTGCACAGAGATGGCTTGCGGGCGACTGCCTCTCCAACTTTAGTTGAACCAAGTATGGCTACGCCCGGTCCTTGCGAAGGTTAAAACGGAGTCTATTTGACAAACTATCGTTGTGGTTTTGATGCGTAGGTGAGATTGGTTCTTACTTAAGCCCGTAGCAGCCACGTAAAACATGCAACAACAAAGTAGAGGTCGTCTAACTTGTTTTTGCAGGGCATGTTGTGATGTGATATGGTCAAGGCATGATGCTGAATTTTATTGTATGAGATGATCATGTTTTGTAACCGAGTTATCGGCAACTGGCAGGAGCCATATGGTTGTCGCTTTATTGTATGCAATGCAATCGCGATGTAATGCTTTACTTTATTACTAAACGGTAGTGATAGTAGTGGAAGCATAAGATTGGCGAAACGACAACGATGCTACGATGGAGATCAAGGTGTCGCGCCGGTGACGATGGTGATCATGACGGTGCTTCGGAGATGGAGATCACAAGCACAAGATGATGATGGCCATATCATATCACTTATATTGATTGCATGTGATGTTTATCTTTTTATGCATCTTATCTTGCTTTGATTGACGGTAGCATTATAAGATGATCTCTCACTAAATTATCAAGAAGTGTTCTCCCTGAGTATGCACCGTTGCAAAAGTTCTTCGTGCTGAGACACCACGTGATGATCGGGTGTGATAGGCTCTACGTTCAAATACAACGGGTGCAAAACAGTTGCGCACGCAGAATACTCAGGTTAAACTTGACGAGCCTAGCATATGCAGATATGGCCTCGGAACACGGAGACCGAAAGGTCGAGCGTGAATCATATAGTAGATATGATCAACATAATGATGTTCACCGATGAAACTACTCCATCTCACGTGATGATCGGATATGGTTTAATTGATTTGGATCACGTGATCACTTAGAGGATTAGAGGGATGTCTATCTAAGTGGGAGTTCTTAAGTAATATGATTAAATTGAACTTAAATTTATCATGAACTTAGTCCTGGTAGTATTTTGCAAATCATGTTGTAGATCAATAGCTCGCGTTGTTGCTTCCCTGTGTTTATTTTGATATGTTCCTAGAGAAAATTGTGTTTAAAAAAAATGTTAGTAGCAATGTTGCGGATTTGATCCGTGATCTGAGGTTAAATCCTCATTGCTGCACAGAAGAATTATGTCCTTAATGCACCGCTAGGTGACAGACCTATTGCAGGAGCAAATGCAGACGTTATGAACGTTTGGCTAGCTCAATATGATGACTACTTGATAGTTTAAGTGCACCATGCTTAACGGCTTAGAATCGGGACTTCAAAGACGTTTTGAACGTCATGGACCATATGAGATGTTCCAGGAATTGAAGTTAATATTTCAAGAAAATACCCGAGTTGAGAGATATGAAGTCTCCAACAAGTTCTATAGCTAAAAGATGGAGGAGAATCGCTCAACTAGTGAGCATGTGCTCAGATTGTCTGGGTACTTCAATCGCTTGAATCAAGTGGGAGTTAATCTTCCAGATAAAATAGTGATTGACAGAATTCTCTAGTCACCATCACCAAGTTAGTAGAACTTCGTGATGAACTATAGTATGCAAAGGATGATGAAAATGATTCCCGAGCTCTTCGTGATGTTGAAATCAACGAAGGTAGAAATCAAGAAAGAGCATCAAGTGTTGATGGTTGACAAGATCACTATTTTCAAGAAAAAGGGCAAAGGGAAAGAAAGGGAACTTCAAGTAGATTGACAAGCAAGTTGTCACTCCCACGAAGAAGCCCAAAGCTGAACCAAAGCCTGAAACTGAGTGCTTACACTACAAAGGAAATGGTCACTGGAAGCGGAACTACCCTAAATATTTGGTGGATAAGAAGGATGGCAAAGTAAAAAAAAGGGTATATTTGATATACAGGTGTTTGATGTGTGCTTTACTAGTGTTTATAGCAACCCCTCAGTATTTGATACTTGTTCAGTTACTCAAAACGGGAGTTGCAGAATAAACAGAGACTAGTTAAGGGTGAAGTGACGATGTATGTTGGAAGTGGTTCCAAGATTGATATGATCATCGTCGCACACTCCCTATACTTTCGGGATTAGTGTTGAACCTGAATAAGTGTTATTTGGTGTTTGCGTTGAGCATGAATATGATTTGATCATGTTTATTGCAATACGGTTATTCATTTAAGTAAGAGAATAAACTGTTGTTCTATTTACATGAATAAAACCTTATATGGTTACACACCCAATGAAAATGGTTCATTGGATCTCGATCGTAGTGATACACATATTCATAATATTGATGCCAAAAGATGCAAAGTTAATAATGATAGTGCAACTTATTTGTGGCACTGCCGTTTGGGTCATATCGGTGTAAAGCGCATGAAGAAACTCCATAAAGATGGATTTTCGGAATCACTTGGTTATGAATCATTTGATGCTTGCGAACCGTGCCTTTTGGGCAAGATGACTAAAACTCCGTTCTTCGGAACAATGGAACGAGTTACTGACTTGTTGGAAATAATACATACCGATGTATGCGATCCAATGAGTGCTGTTGCTCGTGGCAAGCATCGTTGTTTTCTGACCTTCACAAGATGATTTGAGCAGATATGGGTATATCTACTTGATGAAACATAAGTCTGAAACATTTGAAAAGTTCAAAGAATTTCAGAGTGAAGTGAAAAATCATCGTAACAAGAAAATAAAGTTTCTACGATCTGATCGTAGAGAAGAGTATTTGAGTTACGAGTTTGGCCTTCAGTTAAAAACAATGTGAAATAGTTTCACTACTTATGCCACCTAGAACACCACAATATAATGGTGTGTCCGAACGTCATAACCGTACTTTATTAGATATGGTGCGATCTATGATGTGTCTTACCGATCTACCACTATCGTTTTGGGGTTATGCATTAGAGACAGCTGCATTCACGTTAAATAGGGCACCATCAAAATCTGTTGAGACGACGCCTTATGAACTATGGTTTAGCAAGAAACCAAAGTTGTCGTTTCTTAAATTTGGGGTTGCGATGCTTATATGAAAAAGTTTCATCCTAATAAGCTCAAACTCAAATCGGAGAAGTGCGTCTTCATAGGATATCCAAAGGAAACTATTGGATACACCTTCTATCACAGATCCGAAAGGCAAGACTTTTGTTGCTAAATTCGGAAACTTTCTGGAGAAGGAGTTTCTCTCGAAAGAAGTGAGTGGGAGGAAAGTAGAACTTGACGAGGTAACTGTACCTGCTCCCTTACTGGAAAGTAGTTCATCACAGAAAACTGTTTCAGTGACATCTACACCAGTCAGTGAGGAAGCCAATGATAATGATCATGAAACTTCAGATCAAGATACTACTGAACTTCGTAGATCAACCAGAGTAAGATCCGCACCAGAGTGGTACGGTAATCCTGTTCTGGAGGTCATGCTACTAGATCATGATGAACCTACGAACTATGAAGAAGCGATGGTAAGCCCAGATTCCGCAAAGTGGCTAGAAGCCATGAAATCTGAGATATGATCCATGTATGAGAACAAAGTGTAGACTTTGATTGACTTGCCCGATGATCGGTGAGTCATTAAGAATAAATGGATCTTCAAGAGGAAGACAGACGTTGATAGAAGTGTTACTATCTACAAAGCTAGACTTGTCGAAAAAGGTTTTTGACAAAGTTCAAGGAATTGACTACGATGAGACCTTCTCACCCGTAGCGATGCTTAAGTCCGTCCGAATCATGTTAGCAATTGCCGCATTTTATGATTATGAAATTTGGCAGATGGATGTCAAAACTGCATTCCTGAATGGATTTCTGGAAGAAGAGTTGTATATGATGCAACCGGAAGGTTTTGTCGATCCAAAGGGAGCTAACAAAGTGTGCAAGCTCCAGCGATCCATTTATGGACTGGTGTAAGCCTCTCAGGGTTGGAATAAACGTTTTGATAGTGTGATCAAAGCATTTGGTTTTATACAGACTTTTGGAGAAGCCTGTATTTACAAGAAAGTGAGTGGGAGCTCTGTAGCATTTCTGATATTATATGTGGATGACATATTATTGATTGGAAATGATATAGAATTTCTGGATAGCATAAAGGGATACTTGAATAAAAGTTTTTCAAGAAAAGACCTCAGTAAAAGCTACTTATATATTGAGAATCAAGATCTATTGAGATAGATCAAGACACTTGATAAGATTTTCAATAACTACATACCTTGGCAAGATTTTGAAATAGTTCAAAATGGAACAGTTAAAAAAAGAGTTCTTGCCTGTGTTGCAAAGGTATGAAATTGAGTAAGACTCAAATCCCGATCACAGCAGAAAATAGAAAGAGAATGAAAAGTCATTCCCTATGCCTCAGTCATAGGTTCTATAAAGTATGCTATGCTATGTACCAGACCTATTGTATACCTTGCTCTGTATTTGGCAAGGGAGTACAATAGTGATCTAGGAGTAGATCACTGGACATTGGTCAAGAATATCCTTAGTAAGGACTAAGGAGATGTTTCTCGATTATGGAGGTGATAAAAGAGTTTGTTGTAAAAGTTACATCAGTGCAAACTTTTACACTGATCCAGATGACTCTAAGTCTCAATCTGGATACATATTGAAAGTGGGAGCAATTAGCTAGAGTAGCTCCGCACAGAGCATTGTAGACATAGGATATTTGCAAAATACATACGGCTCTGAATATGACAGGCCCGTTGACTAAGCTTCTCTCACGAGCAAAACATGATCACACTTTAGTACTCTTTGGGTGTTAATCACATAGCGATGTAAACTAGATTACTGAATCTAGTAAACCCTTTGGGTGTTGGTTACATAGCGATGTGAACTATGGGTGTTAATCACATGGTGATATGAACTATTGCTGTTAAATCACATGGCGATGTGAACTAGATTATTGACTCTAGTGCAAGTGGGAGACTGAAGGAAATATGCCCTAGAGGCAATAATAAAGTTATTATTTATTTCCTTATATCATGATAAATGTTTATTATTCATGCTAGAATTGTATTAACCGGAAACATAATACATGTGTGAATACATAGACAAACAGAGTGTCACTAGTATGCCTCTACTTGACTAGCTCGTTAATCAAAGATGGTTATGTTTCCTGACCATGAACAATGAGTTGTTATTTGATTAACGAGGTCACATCATTAGTTGAATGATCTGATTGACATGACCTATTCCATTAGCTTAGCACCTGATCGTTTAGTATGTTGCTATTGCTTTCTTCATGACTTATACATGTTCCTATGACTATGAGATTATGCAACTCCCGTTTGCCGGAGGAACACTTTGGGTGCTACCAAACGTCACAACGTAACTGGGTGATTATAAAGGAGCATTACAGGTGTCTCCAAAGGTAGATGTTGGGTTGGCGTATTTCGAGATTAGGATTTGTCACTCCGATTGTCGGAGAGGTATCTCTGGGCCCTCTCGGTAATGCACATCACATAAGCCTTGCAAGCACTGCAACTAATATGTTAGTTGTGAGATGATGTATTACGGAACGAGTAAAGAGACTTGCCGGTAACGAGATTGAACTAGGTATTGGATACCGACGATCAAATCTCGGGCAAGTAACATACCGATGACGAAGGGAACAACGTATGTCGTTATGCGGTCTGACCGATAAAGATCTTCGTAGAATATGTAGGAGCCAATATGGGCATCCAGGTCCCGCTATTGGTTATTGACCGGAGACGTGTCTCGGTCATGTCTACATTGTTCTCGAACCCGTAGGGTCCGCACGCTTAAGGTTTCGATGACAGTTATATTATGAGTTTATGAGTTTTGATGTACCGAAGGAGTTCGGAGTCCCGGATGAGATCGGGGACATGACGAGGAGTCTCGAAATGGTCGAGACGTAAAGATCGATATATTGGACGACTATATTCGGAGTTCGGAAAGGTTCCGAGTGATTCGGGTATTTTCGGGAGTACCGGGGAGTTACGGGAATACGGGGAAGAGTATTGGGCCTTGATGGGCTTTAGTGGGAAGAGGAGAAAAAGGCTGCGCCCCCCCTCCCCTCTAGTCCGAATTGGACTAGGGAAAAGGGGGCCGGCCACCTCTCCTTCTCCTCCTATTCCTTCTCCCTTCCTCCCCTCTTGGTGGACTCCTACTAGGATTTGGAGTCCTAGTAGGACTCCCTATCTTGGCCGCACCTTTGCCTTGGCCGGCCTCCTCCTCCTCCATCCTTTATATACGGAGGCAGGGGCACCTATAAACACACAAGTTGACACAAGTTGATCCACGTGATCGATTCCTTAGCCGTGTGCGGTGCCCCCTGCCACCATATTCCTCGATAATACTGTAGCGGAGTTTAGGCGAAGCCCTGCTGCTGTAGTTCATCAAGATCGTCACCACGCCGTCGTGCTGACGAAACTCTTCCCCGACACTTTGCTGGATCGGAGTCCGGGGATCGTCATCGAGCTGAACGTGTGCTCGAACTCGGAGGTGCCGTAGTTTCGGTGCTTGATCGGTTGGATCGTGAAGACGTACGACTACTTCCTCTACGTCGTGTCATTGCTTCCGCAGTCGGTCTGCGTTGGGTACGTAGACAACACTCTCCTCTCGTTGCTATGCATCACATGATCCTGTGTGCGCGTAGGAAAATTTTTGAAATTACTACGAAACCCAACAGCAGAGGCATGAAAATAAATCAGTGTACAAACACTAGATAAATTAGGTGATGAATAAGCTAGAGCAGGCGAAAATGTATAGTCTCACTTCCAGTACTATCAATTGTTAGATGCACTCGATGTAATTGTTGGACCCAGTACAATCAAAGAGCAGTCGCTCCGTTAAGCCAAATGGAGCTTGCCGGAGCAGAAGTCAACAAGGATCGAGCGGTCGTGTGGATGCTGCCAAGAAAACTCTAGGCTGCCCCGTGCAGGGTGGATGAATGCGGACAACGTTTCGGAGACACTGCTCTGCGAGCTGCCGCTCTATGACGGATAACGCGGCGGCTTCATTCTGACGGCAGATCAGCACCTGGAGAACTCGTGCCGGCACCAATTTAGCTAGAAGGTTTTGAAATCCCTTCAAAGATAGAAATCATGTTCACTAGCGGAACATATGAGCTGGCCAGTTTATTCTAATATCTCAACTTGTGCCATGACACAGAAACGTTGTTGATACGATACCAGATGGTATTTGGTTGATAAAAGTTGCATTTTGGCTTATGAGTAAGCAGCCCCGGAGCTAAACAGATTGTGCAGACATTGATGGCGAAATAAGAGAGGGTATATATTGAGCCCAACATCAAAGAAACTAAACAAGGAAACGTAGCATGCCGCAAGTATGACACCAGTCAGCAAAGTACATAACTCATGAACACTAGCGTTAGTTAGGGGTTTCTTTTTGAGGCACGGAAGATATGACTAGATCCTCTTCTACTTAAAATAAAGTAAGGGCGATGTGTGAGGTTCCAAGCCTACTCACACATCCATCATTTTTTTGGGTCCTACCGGCTAAAAATCAACTCATGATATGAAACGGTTGTCATACGTGAAATATTTTCTTGTCGCATGTGTTATCATTGATAGAGTTGTGTCGAATATAGTGTACAAGGTAGGTTATAGTTGGACTTGTAGTTGTATCGTGTTTACATAAGATGTGGAGTCGTGTCCTAGTACGACACTTGTATCCTAAGCCTCTCTTATATAGTGGGGGTAGACACACGATGTAACCTATGCCAACATAATAGCACAGGCGCGCAAGCGGGAGGCGGCGGCGTGTGCCGGCGCCCGGGTGGCCGGTGTGCGGTATTGTGACGGTGTCACGGGGAAGAGCGCCCGTAGTTAAGCCCCGGGGATGTAGCAAAATTGATGAACCTCGTTAACAAATCTCGGTGTCGTGCTCCTATGATTGTTTGGTCCTCGGATGATCGACGGTATGTCTCAGATTTATTCTAACAAGTGGTATCATGAGCTAGGTTGTTCGGAGGTTGTGGATTGTTGATCTAAAGGAAGTATCGAGTCTAAAATGCAGCCGGCTACGGCGTGGTTTTCGGCGAGATTGAAAAAAGTAATCGGGAGCGGGAGGCAGATCGACTCGCAGCAGTCTCGGCGGCGCACGGGCAGGCAGCGGGATTCGTCGGTTCCGTGCGGAAGTGCAGCAGCGAGGCGTGCGTGGCGGTCCAGGAAGCTGCATCAGGCGCGGCGGCGCGTACACGAACGGTCGGCGTGCAGGAGATTCGATCCAGGTGCGCGTGGCGGTTCTGGACTTTGCAGGCGACAGGCGCGAGTGCGGCCTAGTGCTGGGCGTGGCCTACAGGGGATGCGGGAAGGCCCAGTCACACGGCTTGGCAGCAGCGCAAAGCAGGCCACGCTGGAGGCTGGTGTGCAAGTTGGATCGGTGCCCGGGGGGCTGCTGTACGCACGCGCTGAGGCGACGATTGAGAGATTTGTTTTGGACAAAAAAAGAGCAGGGACCGAGTCCTTGGAGGAGAGGCGTTCTCCTCGTAGCCGAGACGCGGACATGCAACATCATGGCAGACTCAAAAGAAAAGCATCATCGTTGGAAGGCAAGGACTTCGGACAAGCAAAGCTAGCATTGAGTGTCCAACGAGCGACTTCACGTGAAGACCAAAGCTGTCATTTGGATTTGCTACTAGTATACGTTTTGTGTACTTGGGGATCACAAGAAGAGTGCTCGGATATTTTTTCATGGATTAGCCGTACAAAGAACCATGGTGTCAACGGGTACCAGATATGAGGTGGGGAAGTTCAATGGAACTGGAAACCTTGGGTTATGGTAGACAAGGATGAAAAAATTGTTGGCACAATAGTGAATGCTTGAAGGCGTTGCGGGATGTCAAGCCAGGCGGAGGATGCGGACTGTGAGGAATTGCAGATGGTTGCAGTCTGGGAAGTTCGGCTGGGTCGGACTAGGCAGTCTGACGGATCGACGTGAGTCGGTTGGTACAGAAGACGGTGATGGGATCGGCAACGACGACATAGGAGCGTGATGCCGATGGTGACCGACTTCTGGGCGTGGAAACACGTGGCGCAGGCCCCGAGGGCTTGTGTGGCTTCGAACAAGACTATGGCGCGGGATTGATTCAAGGTGGTGTATACACGGAGCTTGAAGTCGATGAGGCACAGGGGTGGACTGATCATCTACCATGGAGTCATGTCGAAGGTGGAGCTGGATTGAGGGGCTACGGCGTAAGTCGACGGGGTCGAAGCCTATTCAGCAGGCGAAAAAAAAGCGAGGGACACGTAGTTTGGACTGGAGCCCAGTGGTCTGATGGAAGCGTGATACTCGTCATCGGTCGGTGATGATCTGTGGTACTCTGTAGTGGAGGTTGAGTGGTGTGGGCTCGCGATCCTTGAGACTCGACCAGGACAGTGGAGACTCGACGCGGTAATAGCGGCGAGGCGTGCGGTATGCACGGGCATGGAGACGGGCCAGGGCTCTGGTGGTCATACATGTGGTGAGACAACTGCGAATTTGACTCGGGATGACTACAAGAAATGATGAAATTCCTTCAAGTTTCAGACAGGCGGTCAAGAAAGGAGCGGTTATGTTGAGTTCAGGTAACTCTTATGTGTGACACCCAATATGTGAGTTGTTCACTTTCACGCAGGTCAGGGATCAGTGTGTGATGGCGTTGGACTGATACTCTGAAAGTTGGGAGCGCAAACTAGAGTAATGTGGAACTTAATTTCGCTCGAGTGTTGACTGTGGTCAAGAAAAGAAGGGACTACAAGTTACAGGTGGAGTCACATGGAGTCTTTGGAGTAGCAGCGGTGCTCATGGGATAAACTCAAGTCCAATGTACATGGAAGTTTGCCGCATGGACGAACTCAAGGTGGTGGAGAATATTCTCCAAGGTGAAGTTTGTTAGAGTTGTGTCGAATATAGTGTACAAGGTAGGTTACAGTTGGACTTGTAGTTGTATCGTGTTTACATAGGATGTGCAGTCGTGTCCTAGTACGACACTTGTATCCTAGGCCTCTCTTATATAGCGGGGGTAGACCACGATGTAACCTATGCCAACATAATAGCACAGGCGCGCAAGGGGGAGCCGGTGGCGTGTGCCGGCGCCCGGGTGGCCGGTGTCCGGTATTGTGACGATGTCACGGGGAGGAACGCCCGTAGTTAAGCCTCTTGTTCGTATTCCCTTTCCTATCACACGCCTCTTGCTAAATTTTTTTAAATAATACATTTTTTATAAAATTTAAAAAATAATATACAATTTTAAGAAATTACAAAAATAATACGGCGTAGCCAGCGACAAGCCGAGTAGGGCCCAGTCGGCCATTGGTAAGCCGATTAGTGGCTGGGCCACCCGACGGCCAGGTTGGATGCAGTCGGTCAAGGGGAGGCCGATAGGTCGGCCAATCGGCTTCTGGTAAGCCGATAAGTGGCTGGATGGATGGGGTGCTGCGTGTGTGGGTGTGATCGATGGATGGCTGCGTGGGCATACGTGGGCTGATTGATTCCAGTATTATATGTGCTGAGTCCATGGGTTACTCAGGCATACGGGTATTCGGGTACTCGCGTATGCATATACGGCCGGCCGGTGTACACATATTCGATGTATTCTATATACATCACTACACCAGGTCGTGGACCACATACAACCCGGCCAGGTCATGCGCGTACGCACTGGCTGTAGTGCTGTACCAAGTCATGATCCTGTGCTAGTACGCATCGTAGGTGGGTTTGTCATGCATCTGCACGTGCATGCATGGTCATGCAATACTGAAATCAATCAGCCCATGTATTCCCTCCGTTCCTAAATATAAGTCTTTGTAGGGATTTCACTATAAACCACATACAGATGTATAAAGATGCATTTAAAGTGTAGATTCACTTATTTTGCTTCGTACGTAGTCCATAGTGGAATCTCTAGAACGACTTATATTTAGGAACGGAGGGAGTACTAGTTAAGCACACATACAATATTCCAGCCACTTATCGCCTTACCTGAAGCCGATAGGCCGGCCTATCGGCCTCCCCTCGGACGACTGCATCGCCCAGCCACTAATCGGCGTACCGGTGGCCGACTGGCCCTTATTCGGCTTGCTCTAGCACCTGTCTATTTGTGTAATTTCTCAAAACCGTATATTATTTTTCAAATTTTATAAAAAAATGTATTATTTAAAAAAATTTAGCACACCTCTTTACCTTATCTTGCAACAGCAATGGTGTTGCAAACCATAGCGGCGAACTACGACTGTAACTTAGACAAGTTTTTGCAACATCAGTTCTGTTGCAAAAAAGCTATGTAACAAATCCTTTATTTCAAAAAAAAAAAAATCGGCGACAAGAACTCTGTTGCAAAAATCTATAAAAAATCCTGCAGCAACATGACTTTTGTTGCGAATGTTTCTGCAGCAAAGTCTCTATTGCGAAGTAGAGGAAAACGTCGAGCCATTGGATTGTGCCACATCCAATGACTGACGCTTTTTAAAAGATCCGCCAACCGACGCATAGCAGCCCTTATAGACGTTTTAACAGTGAAAGGAAGGTTTTATACTAAGGGAAATGATTCTCATCAGCCAGTCCATAATCATGCGCGCGCCTGCCGCCTCGGTTGCGTGCCATGCGTGCCTTGTGGACCCCACCCACACGTCTTTTGAAACAGTATGCCTCTGTATTGTACTTTATCCCGTTCTCCCTCAACCCTTTCATCCTAATTCAAGACTGCAAGGACGCTAGCCGGCGTCATGTGCATGCGCGCGCTCGCCGCCAGCTTGCTTCGGCAGTCATCGTTCGCCGGCGAGGCAAGCCTTCGCCTCCCCAATTCCATCCCTCCTCTCTTCTTTCCTTGCCGTTCACATCTCTTCTACCTTGCATCTTGATCAGAATCACCAAGCCACCACCCATAGTCGGCGACAGTGCCTGAGATTCACGTAGCCCGGTCCTCGTTCCTGCGGCGCGCGACGCAGTGCATGGCCTTTCCATCGGCGTGTTTTGTGTCGGGGGAGCCGTCCCTATCCTGTGTGGCCTGTTTTTGAAACAATGCTGTTGTTGCAATAGTCAACAGGGCTTCCGAAACAAAACTCTTGTTGCAAAAAAGGGATCATACGTAGAGATGCTTTTTGCAACGCACCAATGCTTCCGAAACAATGCTCTTGTTGTAATAGTTATCATTGTTTCTTAAACAATACTCTTTTTGCAAAGAGGGATCACACGCTGAGCAACCTAGATCCGATGAGCGGCAGATCATTTAAAAAGATCCACGGGCCGACGCGTAACACACCCCTTTTCTTTTGGTTGTTGTTTGATTTATATAGATTTCTTTTCTTTAAATAATTCATTGCACCCTATTTCATAGGGAAATTCTGTCCATTCAAATCTCTTGCAAAAACTCTTTTTTTTATGCCCCACAAAAAAACACACGCCTTGTTGCAATTAAAATCATGTAGAATTGAAGTGATCATACATCTGCTTTCTTTTAATCTTGTGAGAAGGAAAGAGGCAGGGACGGCGAGGGACGACATGCATGCGACGCATACAAGTATACCTGGCCATGGAATAACCCGGCCCGCCCTAGTCAAGCTCGTGGGCCGGGCCTAGGCCTAGGTTTTTTTAAGCTCAAAGGTCAAGCTAGGCTGGGCCTGCCATATTTGTGATTTAGTGAAGAGGCCCGATGAGCTTTTTGCTGATGAGCCGGGCTTGGGCCTGGATCCTGGGCCTGATGCCCGGGCCGGGCCGGGCCCAAGTCTAGGTTTTTTCGCTTCAGGCTTGATTAAGCCGGGCCCAGCCCGACGAATGGCCAGGTATACAAGCAAGTAATACCAGGCCGACGACATTCAAAATACAGGCAACGAACGAGCACTTGAGCATGGACCCATCAGCCAGCCAGTGTAGATGGATAAAATGGATTGATTCACTACTAGGGAAAAGCCTATACACAGAAATTTAGCAATATCGCGGGTCAAAAAAGAGCGCTAATGCTAGATAGAAGTAGCGATTGAGAAAAAACCGCGCTACAGATACAATCTTAGCAGTAGCGCTTGTAGTGGCAAAAGCGCTACTACTAATATTCCCATCGCTAGAATGATAGGCTACGCATAGCAGTAGCGGGTTTGGAAGAAGCGCGCTACCGCCCGGGCATAAGTAGTAGCGCGTTTCCTATGAATAGCGCTACTACTAATGAAAATAAAATAAAATGAAAAACAAATAGAAAAGTAAATGAAAATGAAAGAAATAAAAAAAGGAGAAAGGAAAAAATAAAATGTAAAGCAAAATAAATGAAAAAGCGAAAAAACAGAGGAAGGTATAGCAGTAGAGTGTGTTAGTAAGAGGCGCTATAGCTAACGTAGTTGCAGCGCGTGTCCTAGACCCCCACTATAGAAACAGAAAAGGAAATTAAAAAATGGAAGAAAATTACATAGCTATAGCAGCAGCGCGTTTTGTAAAAACTGCTATAGCTATCGTAGCTATAGCGCGTTTTACGAAACGCGCTACCACTAAGTTTGACTTAACCAAAAAACCGTTTCCCCCCAGCCACCACTTCTCCCCCAAATTCCTCGACCCACCCCGCCGCCGTCTCCCCGATTCGCCGTCGCCCCACTTCACCGCCGTCTGCTGCCGACGTCGAAGCCACCAAAGCCGTGCGCCGTCGACGCCACCGGAGCCGCCCGCAATGCCACGGAGCCGCGCGGCTTCATCAACGCCACCGGAGCCGCCGTCGACGCCACCGGATCCTCCCTCGTCACAACTGTCTCCCTCGCCGTCACCGGAGACGCCCCTGCCTCCCTTGCTACCACTGCCTCCCTCGCCACCACCGGAGCCATCCTCTGTAAGCCCCCACCCCTCCTCTCTCTCTCTCATGCATATGTTATCTAGTTTAATTAGGTTAATTATCTATGTTAGGGCAAAAATTTAGTTAGGGCTTTGACAGAGAAGTAGTTAGGTTAACTAGTTTAATTAGGTTAATTATATAGGTTAGTGCAAAATTTTAGTTAGGGCTTTGACAGAGAACTAGTCAGGTTAACTAGTTTAATTAGGTTAATTATCTAGGTTAATTAATGCAAAAATTTATTTAGGGCTTTGACAGAGAACTAGCTGCGTTAACTAGTTTAGTTAGGTTAATTATCTAGGTAAACTAGATTAACTAACTAGGTTAAATAGGTAGATTAATTAGGTTCGTTGGATTAACAAGCTAGGTTAAGTAGGTTGGCTAGGTTAGAGGAAAATTTTATTTTAGAGCATTAGGTCAAAAGGGTTAGAGAAATGGAGTTTCTTTGCAATTTAATTGGGTTCTATCCTAGGCAGAGAAGGGTTAGAGATAATAATGTGTGTTTGTGTGAGAGAGAGGAATAGCTAGATCAACATAATTTGGGTTCTGTCCTAGGCAGAGAAGTGTTTAGTGAGGTCATTTTGCAAAGGTTTTTGATTTTTGAAAAGACCACTATTTTTGAAGGAAAAGAATTTAGACAAATTTATTTTAAAGATGATCCCTTCCTAGACTTTTATTGTTGATTATATCTTTTCATTGAAGTGGTCATGTTATATCTTTTCATTGAAGTGGTTCGATTGTGCCCAAGTGGCTATGTTGTTTCCAGGAAATGATGCTGAGTGGCCTATGTTTTGCCGGAATGTTGATTCATTTCTGTTCTGGCAAATTCCAGGTTCTCGATTTGTCCACTTTTTAGCAAAGGTCATGCCAAAATTTTCCGTAAATTTTGGCATGACTTGTGCTATAAACTAGGACATATCGAGTGCCCAGGATTTGCCGCACCAGGAAGGAGTCAACGTTCCTACAAAACAATAGGACCTTTTTATGTCATTATTCATTTTATTAGGTCTAGAATTAATGGACTAGATTTAATCATAGGAAACATGGCTAGCAACGATGAAGGACAGGGTTCTGGTGATTGCGACGACGCCTACCGGGCGGCAGATGAATTTTTTAGCCTTGCCAATGATCAACCGATGTTGTTGTTGGGCCCACCGGTGGCATCGGGGACTGAGACTGACACGCAGAACGGTGTTGAGACTGAGACCGACGCTGAGACTCAGACCGGCACCAAGACCGGCGCTGAGACTGAGACCGGCGCTGCCTCGGGGAGCGGAGCCATTGTAGAACCAAAAGAAAAGAGGCAACGACTTCCTAACAAACTCAGGACTACTAGACTGGTGGTCATGGAGGTGGACGACGGCAATTTTGAGCCAAAGGCGCCCGACGAAGCGCGCGCATGCTACGGCAATCAAATAGGCTGCATCATACGGACCACCGCCACCATCAACGATGAGAAACTACAGAAGATAGATAATATGAGGAGCTCCCTCCTAAAGAAGTTTCACCAGATATTCTTGTTCCCGGGCCGGAATGAGAAGGATTATGAAGATCCAGATGAGGACCCGGCAATGAAGAAGATAAACAAACACACCATGACCAAGTTTAGCGACGCGTTGGCCGCCTGGAAAAATCGAGTGAAAGCAAAGATCATCGACAAGAAGAAACCCTACTCCGAGATTGTAAAGGATAATCGGACAATCACGGAAGATCAGTTTCAAATATTCAAGGAGGCTTGCGAGGCCGAAGCTGCCAAAAAAAAGTCGAAGTACATGAAGGGGCTTCAAGAGAGGAACATTGGGAGCCACCACCTCGGAAGCCGTGGTTACGGCGGAAAGAGGTCCAAATGGGCCAAGGAGGACGTGGAAGCCACGAGTCTGGGCATCCCATACCCCTTGGCGGAGTTCACCGTCCTGCAGGAGCGTGACGTCCTCAGGGCCCGGCACCGTTGGGACCCAGTGAAGAAGGTTTACGAGACAAAACCGGTCATTACGGAGTTCATGAGACTGCTGGTAATTTTAGTTTCTGATCAATTCAACAACACATGTTAGTCATATTTGTAAACGATCCTTGTGCCTTTTGCAGAGAGAGCAGCACAGGATTGCGGCCGAAAGCGACTCACCGTCTGAGGCATTGGCGAGGCCCAAGTGGGACACTCCATTCAACCGGGCGTTGAACATATTGAAATGACAACTGGTGGATACTCGACCATCGTATGGACGCATGCACAGTGTCGGAGATGGCACCACGTGGAAGAAGTACTACCGTGAGACCACAGAGGAGAGAAAGGAAAGACGGAGGTTAATTGAAGAAAATATCGACAAGAAGGTTGAGATTGTGGTTGAGAAGAAATCATCTTAGACAGTCGCAACAGCGGTAGCTGCCGCAAAACAGGTGGTTGCAGATTTGTCTACTTCCTTGGTTTCAGCCATTTTCACTTGGTAAAGGCAAAATCCAGAAAAAAAATGCAGAGGACTTTCCCCTTGCTGACTTTTTGGGGAGCAGCTCGACTAGCGTTGCACCAGCACCGGCTCCCGCACCGGACGTGCTCGGCGGTGCTTCGTCTTTGGCTGAACTCGACGCCCTCACGGTATCTGTCACACCGGCCCCCTTCAATATAAATGTATAATCTCCCATTTTCGTTGCCTTTCGGATGTCTCACATCGCAGACTTTTCTTTGCAGGCCGACGAAACCCCGTGCACCATATTGTACACCATCGGCGACCAGAAGGTGGATGTGGGGAAGGCGACGATAATGGAGCCGAAGGAACTGTTGGGGAACGTTGCAGAAAATTAAAAAATTTCCTATGGTTTCACCAAGATCCATCTATGAGTTCATCTAAGCAACGAGTCATGGGAGAGAGAATGCATCTACATACCACTTTGTAGATCGCGCGGAAGCGTTCAAAAGAACGGGTTGAAGTAGTCGTTCTCGTCGTGATCCTATCACCGGAGATCCTAGCGCCGAACGGACGGCACCTCCGCGTTCAACACACGTACGGTCAGCGTAACGTCTCCTCCGTCTTGATCCAGCAAGGGGAAGGAGAGGTTGATGATGATGGCTCCAGCAGCAGCACAACGGCGTGGTGGTGATGGAACAGCAGCACTCCGGCAGGGCTTCGCCAAGCACGTGACGGAGGAGGAAGAGGTGTAGCAGGGGGAGGGGGCGCCAGGACTTCAGGGTGCGGCTGCCCCCTCCCCCCTTCCCTTTATATAGGTCCCCAGGGGGGGCGCCGGCCCTGGGAGATCTAATCTCCCAAGGGGGCGGCGGCCAAAGGGGGTGGAGTACCCCCAAGGCAAGTGGGGCGCCCCCCCCACCCTAGGGTTTCAACCCTAGGCGCAGGGGGTGGGCCTAGGGGGGCGCACCAGCCCACTAAGGGCTGGTTCCCCTCCCCACTTCGGCCCTTGGGGCCCTCCGGGATGGGTGGCCCCACCCGGTGGACCCCCGGGACCCTTCCGGTGGTCCCGGTACAATACCGGGTGACCCCGAAACTTTCCCGATGGCCGAAATACCACTTCCTACATAGTTTTCTTTACCTCCGGACCATTCCGGAACTCCTCGTGACGTCCGGGATCTCATCCGGGACTCTGAACAACATTCGGTATGCTGCATACTCATATTCATACAACCCTAGCGTCACCGAACCTTAAGTGTGTAGACCCTACGGGTTCGGGAGACACGTAGACATGACCGAGACGGCTCTCGGACAATAACCAAAAGCGGGATCTGGATACCCATGTTGGTTCTCACATGCTCCTCGATGATCTCATCAGATGAACCACGATGTCGAGGATTCGAACAACCCCGTATACAATTCCCTTTGTCAATCGGTACGTTACTTGCCCAAGACTCGACCGTCGGTATCCCAATACCTCGTTTAGTCTCGTTACCGGCAAGTCACTTTACTCGTACCATAATGCATGATCCCGTGACCAAACACTTGGTCACTTTGAGCTCATTATGATGATGCATTACCGAGTGGGCCCAGAGATACCTCTCCGTCATACGGAGTGACAAATCCCAGTCTCGATCCGTGTCAACCCAACAGACACTTTCAGAGATACCTGTAGTGCACCTTTATAGTCACCCAGTTACGTTGTGACGTTTGGTACACCCAAAGCACTCTTACGGTATCCGGGAGTTACACGATCTCATGGTCTAAGGAAGAGATACTTGACATTGAAAAAGCTCTAGCAAAACGAACTACACGATCTTGTGCTATGCTTAGGATTGGGTCTTGTCCATCACATCATTCTCCTAATGATGTGATCCCGTTGTCAATGACATCTAATGTCCATAGTCAGGAAACCATGACTATCTGTTGACCAACGAGCTAGTCAACTAGGGGCTCACTAGGGACATGTTATGGTCTATGTATTCACACGTGTATTACGATTTTCGGATGATACGGTTATAGCATTAATAAAAGACAATTATCATGAATAAGGAAATATAATAATAACCCTTTTATTATTGCCTCTAGGGCATATTTCCAACAGTCTCCCACTTGCACTAGAGTCAATAATCCAGTTACATTATGATGAATCGAACACCCATAGAGTTCTGGTGTTGATCATGTTTTGCTCGCGAGAGAGGTTTAGTCAACGGATCTGCGACATTCAGATCCGTATGTACTTTGCAAATATCTTTCTCCATCTTGAACATTTTCACGGATGGAGTTGAAATGACGCTTGATGTGCCTGGTCTTCTTGTGAAACCTGGGCTCCTTGGCAAGGGCAATAGCTCCAGTGTTGTCACAGAAGAGTTTGATCGGCCCCGACGCATTGGGTATAACTCCTAGGTCGGTGATGAACTCCTTCACCCATATTGCTTCATGCGCTGCCTCCGAGGCTGCCATGTACTCCGCTTCACATGTAGATCCCGCCACGACGCTCTGCTTGCAGCTGCACCAGCTTACTGCTCCACCATTCAACATATACACGTATCCGGTTTGTGACTTAGAGTCATCCAGATCTGTGTCGAAGCTAGCGTCGACGTAACCCTTTACGACGAGCTCTTCGTCACCTCCATAAACGAGAAACATGTCCTTCGTCCTTTTCAGGTACTTTAGGATATTCTTGACCGCTGTGCAGTGTTCCTTGCCGGGATTACTTTGGTACCTTCCTACCAAACTTACGGCAAGGTTTACATCAGGTCTGGTACACAGCATGACATACATAATAGATCCTATGGCTGAGGCATAGGGGATGACGCTCATCTCTTCTTTATCTTTTGCCGTGGTCGGGCATTAAGCCGAGCTCAATCTCACACCTTGCAGTACAGGCAAGAACCCTTTCTTGGACTGATCCATTTTGAACTTCTTCAAAATCTTATCAAGGTATGTGCTTTGTGAAAGACCTATGAGGCGTCTCGATCTATCCCTATAGATCTTGATGCCTAATATATAAGCAGCTTCTCCAAGGTCCTTCATTGAAAAACACTTATTCAAGTAGGCCTTAATGTTGTCCAAGAATTCTATATCATTTCCCATCAAAAGTATGTCATCTACATATAATATGAGAAATGCTACAGAGCTCCCACTCAATTTCTTGTAAACGCAGGCTTCTCCATAAGTCTGCGTAAACCCGAACGCTTTGATCATCTCATCAAAGCGAATGTTCCAACTCCGAGATGCTTGCACCAGCCCATAAATGGATCGCTGGAGCTTGCATACTTTGTTAGCATTCTTAGGATCGACAAAACCCTCCGGCTGCATCATATACAGTTCTTCCTTAAGATGCCCGTTAAGAAATGTCGTTTTGACGTCCATCTGCCATATCTCATAATCATAGTATGCGGCAATTGCTAACATGATTCGGACGGACTTAAGCTTTGCTACGGGAGAGAAAGTCTCATCGTAGTCAATCCCTTGAACTTGCCGATAACCCTTAGCGACAAGTCGAGCTTTATAGATGGTGACATTACCATCCGCGTCCATCTTCTTCTTAAAGATCCATTTGTTTTCTATCGCTCGCCGATCATCGGGCAAGTCAGTCAAAGTCCATACTTTGTTTTCATACATGGATTCTATCTCGGACTTCATGGCTTCTAGCCATTTGTTGGAATCTGGGCCCGCCATTGCTTCTTCATAGTTCGAAGGTTCACCGTTGTCCAACAACATGATTTCCAGGACAGGGTTGCCGTACCACTCTGGTGCGGAACGTGTCCTTGTGGACCTACGAAGTTCAGTAGCAACTTGATCCGAAGTACCTTGATCATCATCATTGTTTTCCTCTTCAGTTGGTGTAGGCATCACAGGAACATTTTCCTGAGCTGCACTACTATCCCGTTCAAGAGGTAGTACTTCATCGAGTTCTACTTTCCTCCCACTTACTTCTTTCGAGAGAAACTCCTTTTCCAGAAAGGATCCGTTCTTGGCAACAAAGATCTTGCCTTCGGATCTTAAGTAGAAGGTATACCCAATGGTTTCTTTAGGGTATCCTGTGAAGACGCATTTTTCCGACTTGGGTTCGAGCTTTTTAGGTTGAAGTTTCTTGACATAAGCATCGCATCCCCAAACTTTTAGAAACGACAGCTTAGGTTTCGTCCCAAACCACAATTCATACGATGTCGTCTCAACGGATTTAGACGGTGCCCTATTTAAAGTGAATGTAGCTGTCTCTAGAGCGTATCCCCAAAATGATAGCGGTAAATCGGTAAGAGACATCATAGATCGCACCATATCCAATAGAGTGCGATTACGACGTTCGGACACACCCTTACGCTGAGGTGTTCCAGGCGGCGTGAGTTGTGAAACGATTCCACATTTTCTTAAGTGTGTACCAAATTCGTGACTTAAATATTCTCCTCCACGATCCGATCGTAAGAATTTTATCTTTTGGTCACGTTGATTCTCTACTTTATTCTGAAATTCCTTGAACTTTTCAAAGGTCTCAGACTTGTGTTTCATCAAGTAGACATACCCATATCTACTAAAGTCATCAGTGAGAGTGAGAACATAATGATATCCTCCGTGAGCCTCAACGCTCATTGGACTGCACACATCGGTATGTATGATTTCCAACAAGTTGGTTGCTCGCTCCATTGTTCCGGAGAACGGAGTCTTGGTCATTTTGCCCATGAGGCATGGTTCGCATGTGTCAAATGATTCATAATCGAGAGACTCTAAAAGTCCATCAGCATGGAGCTTCTTCATGCGCTTGACACCAATGTGACCAAGGCGGCAGTGCCACAAGTATGTGGGACTATCGTTATCAACTTTACATCTTTTGGTATTCACGCTATGAATATGTGTAACATTACGTTCGAGATTCATTAAGAATAAACCATTGACCATTGGGGCATGACCATAAAACATATCTCTCATATAAATAGAACAACCATTATTCTTGGATTTCAATGAGTAGCCATCTCGTATTAAACGAGATCCAGATACAATGTTCATGCTCAAACTTGGCACTAAATAACAATTATTGAGGTTTAAAACTAATCCCGTAGGTAAATGTAGAGGTAGCGTGCCGACGGCGATCACATCGACCTTGGAACCATTCCCGACGCGCATCGTCACCTCGTCCTTCGCCAGTCTCCGCTTATTCCGCAGCTCCTGTTGTGAGTTACAAATGTGAGCAACGGCACCGGTATCAAATACCCAGGAGTTACTACGAGTACTGGTGAGGTACACATCAATTACATGTATATCAAATATACCTTTAGTGTTGCCGGCCTTCTTATCCGCTAAGTATTTGGGGCAGTTCTGCTTCCAGTGAACCTTCCCCTTGCAATAAAAGCACTCAGTTTCAGGCTTGGGTCCATTCTTTGACTTCTTCCCGGTAACTGGCTTACCGGGCGCGGCAACATCTTTGCCGTCCTTCTTAAAGTTCTTCTTACCCTTGCCCTTCTTAAACTTAGTGGTCTTATTGACCATCAACACTTGATGTTCTTTCTTGATTTCAACCTCTGCTGACTTCAGCATTGAAAATACTTCAGGAATGTTCTTTACCATCCCCTGCATATTGTAGTTCATCACAAAGCTCTTGTAGCTTGGTGGGAGCGACTGAAGGATTCTGTCAATGACCGCCTCATCCGGCAGGTTAATGTCCAGTTGGGACAGGCGGTTGTGCAACCCAGACATTTTGAGTATGTGCTCACTGACAGAACTATTTTCCTCCATCTTACAACTATATAACTTGTCGGAGACTTCATATCTCTCGACCCGGGCATGAGCTTGGAAAACTAGTTTCAGCTCCTCGAACATCTCATATGCTCCGTGTTGCTCAAAACGCTTTCGTAGCCCCGGTTCTAAGCTGTAAAGCATGCCGCACTGAACGAGGGAGTAATCATCAGCGCGATACTGCCAAGCATTCATAATGTCTTGGTTCTCTGGGATGGGTGCATCACCTAGCGGTCCTTCTAGGACATATTGTTTCCTGGCTGCTATGAGGATGATCCTCAGGTTCCGGACCCAGTCCGAATAGTTGCTGCCATCATCTTTCAGCTTGGTTTTCTCTAGGAATGCGTTGAAGTTCATGTTGACATGAGCGTTGGCCATTTGATCTACGAGACATATTTTGCAAAAGTTTTAGACTAAGTTCATGATAATTAAGTTCATCTAATCAAATTATTTAATGAACTCCCACTCAGATCAGACATCCCTCTAGTCATCTAAGTGTTACACGATCCGAGTCGACTAGGCCGTGTCCGATCATCACGTGAGATGGACTAGTCATCATCGGTGAACATCTTCATGTTGATTGTATCTTCTATACGACTCGTGTTCGACCTTTCAGTCTCTTGTGTTCCGAGGCCATGTCTATACATGCTAGGCTCGTCAAGTTAACCCTAAGTGTTCTGCATGTGTAAATCTGTCTTACACCCGTTGTATGTGAACGTAAGGATCTATCACACCTGATCATCACGTGGTGCTTCGAAACGACGAACTTTAGCAACGGTGCACAGTTAGGGGGAACACTTTCTTAAAATTATTATAAGGGATCATCTTATTTACTACCGTCGTTCTAAGTAAACAAGATGCATAAAACATAATAAACATCACATGCAATTATATAGTAGTGACATGATATGGCCAATATCATATAGCTCCTTCGATCTCCATCTTCGGGGCTCCATGATCATCTTCGTCACCGGCATGACACCATGATATCCATCATCATGATCTCCATCATTGTGTCTTCATGAAGTTGTCACGCCAATGACTACTTCTACTTCTATGGCTAACACGTTTAGCAATAAAGTAAAGTAATTTACATGGCGTTCTTCAATGACACGCAGGTCATACAAAAAATAAAGACAACTCCTATGGCTCCTGCCGGTTGTCATACTCATCGACATGCAAGTCGTGATTCCTATTACAAGAACATGATCTCATACATCACAATATATCATTCATCATTCATCACAACTTCTGGCCATATCACATCACATGACAATTGCTGCAAAAACAAGTTAGACGTCCTCTAATTGTTGTTGCATCTTTTACGTGGCTGCAATTGGGTTCTAGCAAGAACGTTTTCTTACCTACGAATAACCATAACGTGATATTGTCAACTTCTATTTACCCTTCATAAGGACCCTTTTCATCGAATCTGCTCCAACTAAAGTGGGAGAGACAGACACCCGCCAGCCACCTTATGCAACTAGTGCATGTCAGTCGGTGGAACCGGTCTCACGTAAGCGTACGTGTAAGGTTGGTCCGGGCCGCTTCATCTCACAATACCGCTGAAGCAAGATAAGACTAGTAGCGGCAAGCAAGTTGATAAGATCTACGCCCACAACAAAATTGTGTTCTACTCGTGCAATAGAGAACTACGCATAGACCTAGCTCATGATGCCACTGTTGGGGAACGTTGCAGAAAATTAAAAAATTTCCTACGGTTTCACCAAGATCCATCTATGAGTTCATCTAAGCAACGAGTCATGGGAGAGAGAATGCATCTACATACCACTTTGTAGATCGCGTGGAAGCGTTCAAAAGAACGGGGTTGAGGTAGTCGTTCTCGTCGTGATCCTATCACCGGAGATCCTAGCGCCGAACGGACGGCACCTCCGCGTTCAACACACGTACGGTCAGCGTAACGTCTCCTCCGTCTTGATCCAGCAAGGGGAAGGAGAGGTTGATGATGATGGCTCCAACAGCAGCACAACGGCGTGGTGGTGATGGAATAGCAGCACTCCGGCAGGGCTTCGCCAAGCACGTGACGGAGGAGGAAGAGGTGTAGCAGGGGGAGGGGGCGCCAGGACTTCAGGGTGCGGCTGCCCCCCCTCCCCCCTTCCCTTTATATAGGCCCCCAGGGGGGGCGCCGGCCCTGGGAGATCTAATCTCCCAAGGGGGCGGCGGCCAAGGGGGGTGGAGTACCCCCCAAGGCAAGTGGGGCGCCCCCCCCCACCCTAGGGTTTCAACCCTAGGCGCAGGGGGTGGGCCTAGGGGAGCGCACCAGCCCACTAAGGGCTGGTTCCCCTCCCCACTTCGGCCCTTGGGGCCCTCCGGGATGGGTGGCCCCACCCGGTGGACCCCCGGGACCCTTCCGGTGGTCCCGGTACAATACCGGGTGACCCCGAAACTTTCCCGATGGCCGAAATACCACTTCCTATATAGTTTTCATTACCTCCGGACCATTCCGGAACTCCTCGTGATGTCCGGGATCTCATCCGGAACTCCGAACAACATTCGGTATGCTGCATACTCATATTCATACAACCCTAGCATCACCGAACCTTAAGTGTGTAGACCCTACGGGTTCGGAAGACACGTAGACATGACCGAGACGGCTCTCGGACAATAACCAACAGCGGGATCTGGATACCCATGTTGGTTCCCACATGCTCCTCGATGATCTCATCGGATGAACCACGATGTCGAGGATTCGAACAACCCCGTATACAATTCCCTTTGTCAATCGGTACGTTACTTGCCCGAGCCTCGATCGTCGGTATCCCAATACCTCGTTTAGTCTCGTTACCGGCAAGTCACTTTACTCGTACCGTAATGCATGATCCCGTGACCAAACACTTGGTCACTTTGAGCTATGATGCATTACCGAGTGGGCCCAGAGATACCTCTCCGTCATATGGAGTGACAAATCCCAGTCTCGATCCGTGTCAACCCAACAGACACTTTCGGAGATACCTGTAGTGCACCTTTATAGTCACCCAGTTACGTTGTGACGTTTGGTACACCCAAAGCACTCTTACGGTATCCGGGAGTTACACGATCTCATGGTCTAAGGAAGAGATACTTGACATTGAAAAAGCTCTAGCAAAACGAACTACACGATCTTGTGCTATGCTTAGGATTGGGTCTTGTCCATCACATCATTCTCCTAATGATGTGATCCCGTTGTCAATGACATCTAATGTCCATAATCAGGAAACCATGACTATCTGTTGACCAACGAGCTAGTCAACTAGAGGCTCACTAGGGACATGTTATGGTCTATGTATTCACACGTGTATTACGATTTCCGGATGATACAGTTATAGCATGAATAAAAGACAATTATCATGAATAAGGAAATATAATAATAACCCTTTTATTATTGCCTCTAGGGCATATTTCCAACAGGAACCATTGTTCCACAGCCGGCCGATCCCCCCGAACGCCTTCAAGGTTTCCGTGGCCAGTGTCAAACCAGGCCACGAGAATTTGACTCCTTTGATACTAGTGGGGGATGACGACGAGACCCCGCGGCGGCTTGGTGATTGTTTTAATGGGTGGGTCTTGTTGTGGCCAAAGAGTCTGCTTCGTCTGGAGGCGGCCGGGAGCACACCCACGAGCACACAGCCTCAGCAAGGTATGGACATCAACACCCCGCCTACCCAATTAGCGTCGGGTGTCCGGTTGGGTGATAGCGGACGGGGTCAGGAGGAGGCTCCATTAGTCGCTGATGACGTCGCCATGGATGAGGATGAGGATGACGATGGCGCTGAACAGTATGTCTATACTGACGCCTCCTCAGGGTTTGAGCATCACGAGTCGGTGCCTGAATTGCCGTCTCAACGTATTATGGACGACCTTCCGGTAGTAAAGAAGTCTAGGAAGAGAGCGAGGAAAGGCAAAAAAGCTGATTCTATGATCCAGCAGCCTCGGCTTCAGGACCGTATAGATATCCCCGATGCAGATAAATGACATATCCCCGGTCAACCAATCCTACCTGCAAGAGCTCTAGGGGCCAGATACGGCGATCTAAGGAGACTTCATGACGATGTGTTGCGGATAGAGAAAGGCCTCATCGCCTCGAAAGATCCAGGATACCCACTCTACGTGGTTAAAGTTTCGCGGCAATTGTCGTACGTTGACTGCTTCCCCGCGGATAAGTTCTTCCTTCGGTTCGATTACATATTCGACATGTTTCACGTGAAGAAGCTGGATTTTACGTTTGTCCGCCTTTATGCCTTGCACATGAACTACATCATTGGGCTTGAGCAGATATCTTATATCTGTGTCGCTGACCCGTACTACATGCATGAGGTCTTCTTGGGAGTCTACACAAAGCACTGTGAATACGCTAGGGTATACATCGTCAGTTTCATGCTCGCCAATAAGGACAAGGAGGCGATTCTCGTGCCTTATCATCCCGTGTAAGTCATCCGCGCGGATATCCTTCCTTCAATTTCAATCATTCATTTGCACGGTGGAGGCTAATTAATTTGAGGTGTATTTATTTTGCGCAGCGGCGGGCGCGCCGTCCTCATCATCCTCTACCCCCGATACTCCCACGCTCTTTACTTGGAAGGATTACACCCACATCAAGGATGTTCTCGACGGTGCTATGTTTTACTACCAATCACTGGGTGGAGAGGTTAGGGACAAGAAGAAAAGGGGCAGCAGGGTCGCCTTCAGCTATAAGACCGACTTCTGCTGCATCCAGCAACCGAATGATTCTCTTAATGTTGGATTCTATGTCCTTCACCACAAGCTGGAGTACAGACGGGATCGCCAGAACCTTCGCATGTCACCTAGATCAGGCGATGCCCATATTCTGCAATGGGCAAAGAACGTAGGAGATATCGAGGATCATCGACTTCGAGCTGAGTTCTATCACATCCAGCGCGAACTTGCCCAAATCATCATGAAGGAGGTCGACGAAAAAACAGGGATGTTCTACGAAGAAGGACAAATGTCGCGGGAAGACGTCAGAACATGGATAGCCTCTCAGCGTCTCGACATGAAGCATTTCACTAAGCTCGAGGACTATCTCTCTGACATGGATGGATGGCACGACATGGTGGAGTGATTGTTGATATATGACAATGTGTCCGTTTAGTCCATACTTTCTATATGACAAAACTATGAGTTATGCACGGTGAAACTTTATTTGTGATGTAATTAAACCGTCCTCCTCCTCGACTAGCGAAGTTCACTCTAGTTAGGGCATTTTGGCTACGATGAACTTTGTTATTTATGCTTATGATATGTTGTTTCTATTTTTGTCAAGTCTGTCTCTTTCTGTTGCTCAACTATATATGTTGCATATCATCGACTCATGTGACGATGCAGGTGCATAGATCATCGATGGCGAAGAAGTGCTACGCCAGGATTATATATACGACGAGTGGCCGGAGTGTCAGGCCCAGGTGTACCGGTTTCCGGTTTCCGAGCAACAGGCAGTAGTTAGTTTAGGTTCACGCTAATGCGAGAGAGGGATACGAACTCATGTACTGCATAGTTCTGCTCTCACTCAAAGTGATAGCTCTTCTCGCGTATATCATTGTTTAGATGGATGACGATGTATTTGCAAGTAATCAAGACTTGTATCGCTATTTTCGAGATGATGACGAGAGACCATTTTGTGTTGGATGATGATTATGATGATGACATGATTTGATGAGACTAGTTGTATGTATATGCTATAATTACATTTGTATAAAGCCTATTCAAATACAAAACAAATTTGTATAAAGCCTATTCAAATATAAAACAAATATGCAGGAAAAAAAAACTAATAAAACTAGTAGTAGCGATGGGCAAAAGTTAGCAGTAGCGCCGCCTTACCAGTAGCGCTGGCCTTTAAAAAGCGCTGCAGATAATATCAGTAGCACTGTTCACAGAAACGCGTTGCAGCTATCCATGTATAGCAGTAGCGTGGGATGGCAGGCGCTACTGCTACACGTTAGCTGTAGCACCTTATCAGTAGCGCACGGCCCCACGCTGCTGCTAGGCTTTTCCTAGTAGTGATTTCCAGTGGCCAAGCCAGCGGGAGTAGTGCGTGAGTGCTCCTATGGAGTAGTACGGCCGGGGCAAAGTTCACACACCCCACGCGTGCGCACGCCACTATTGTTTAGCTGGGTCCAATCGCGAGGTACGCGCTATTGTTTAGACCAACCGCCCCGACTGACAAAGATAGGTGTACTTTCTTATTTCGAGAAAGTAAGAGATGCTTTGCCATGAGCTGCCACGTGGGTTTGCCTTCTACATATTGTAGATACATGATTACAACTTGTCTGCCAAAAATATAATACTACAGCAAATCAGTATACACGATCCTAAGATCCCTACACAATCGGAGATGATCATGGTGCTTGCGTTCAACTTCGAGCAACTCTAACATGGTCGCCATATTGACAACCTTCATATCACATAACATACATATATAGGCTGTCGAGGCAACGCATAACATAGGAACCTTGCTACACACATATCACTTCTTAACCCATATTTGCACCATGCTTGAGATCCAACCATACATGTGTGGGCAAAACATATCGTTGGACGATCATGCCAGAGTTGTCGGCTGCACAGCAGCTCCGTAAACATAGTCGCCATATATGGCAACTCCGAGCCCAGACATGGGGGGAGCTCTACAAATTATGGCGATCCCTGACAAGATGGCGACTTTTCTAAAGTGCCTTTTTAGACAAAAATCGTCCTAATAGCGGTTGTTATGGGGATTGGGCTGATATGACGACTCTGCTAATGTTGGTCTCATAATAGATTTGGCTGAGGAAATAAGGGTTCCATGTGGGAGAATAGCCCGATGCTAACCAAAGTACCGTCCCTTTGGACAGGGGTAGGGCTTAGTTAGGGCCTGCCCATGATTTTTGCATCTTTTATTTATTTATATGCTTTGGTGAGACTAGCCCAGTCCATCACCTACAATATCACCGGTAAGCCCACTAAACGAAGGCTCCGTCCTCTCAGGCCTCTTCCTATGCGCCGGTGCTAAGATGAGGTATTAAGCACATTAAAGAGTTAAGCAATTAAAGTCCCCAATGCAAATGTGCTTAACTTGTTGTAGCTAAGCAGCCTGCATTTAATTATTTAATAACTAAAGTTTTTCATGCATTGGTGGGCTTCTTTCATTTAAGTGTTCTGCCTAGGTTCACGTGCTTGGCATTGTTTCTTTCTGGGGTCATCACACCCATCTTTCTTCTCCTAATTACCTTGTCACTCCATATTTTTCACCTACATGGCAATCTTAGCACCTGTATAAGGTGGAGCATAGGGAGGGGCCTCACTCACAGACATGTAGCACCGGTAAGCAGGCAGGGCAGCCGCGCAAGCACACATCAGGGCGCGAACTGAGAAGCACTTGTCGGCTACACAGGCACAAATAATTTTCTTTCCACCCAAAAAATTTCATTTATGAGTCAATACCAATTCTCCTGTAGGTTATTGGCTAATGACGAATGCCTACAGAAACTGGTAGCATGGCTGAGAATTTGAATATTTTGTTTGTCTCCTTATAATGGCCGCTCAACTTTTTCTTTGAAGCTACGCCACTGCTGTTGTGGGCACATTAATTGCTCCGCTACATGCATGCACATATCACAACTGTACGACGAGCCAGCACAAGACCCATAATAAATGAATGCTAGGTACTGAGGTGCGTGGAGCGAGTATTTTGCAGCCCTTTTCAAGAGTAAAACTGGAAAATAAATTTCTTGTGATTATCTCCTTAATCGCCATGCTGAGAATTGCGCGTCCATTTTTTGCACTAGGTGGGAGTGAATGCTCACAACTTTTCCATCAAGATGTAATTAAAAAAACAATCTACATTGTCCTAAGATCCCTACAAATACAAGTTGTGTGTGAGGGGGGATCCCTACACAATTGGAGATGATCGCTAAGTGATCATGTACTATGTACGAGATATAACCACGCTAACACCCCCCACAATCTAAATCGGTTACAAGGTTGAGACTGTGTCTCATTATTTCTAAATGTTCTTCTCTTAGTAGGTTAAGTGAAAGCATTTGCTATTTGATCAGCCAAAGGCACAAACGAACATCCAATGCACACAGCTCCACTTCTCTCAAATGAAGTGAAAATCCGGTTTTATTTGCTTCAGCCTTGCATGAAACACTGGGTTTACAGTTATGTAGGTTGCCCCAAAGTTATCACACCATAGAACTAGTGGTCATGTGGAACTCCCAATTCTATAAGATCAAACTACACCCTAGGGACCTCAGTTGAGCCATTTGCAAGGGCTTTATATTCCGCCTTGGTGCTAGAACGTGACACTGTTAGCGGTTTCTGGACACTTCATGAAATCATGTTAGAGACAAGAAAGACAATAAATCTACTTGTGGAACACCTATCGTGGCTACACCCTACCCAATCAGCCTTTGTAAAAGACTTAACAATGTGGAATCTAATCAACGAGATTGAAGCCATGTTGCTAAAATACCCTTCACATATCATAAGATGCGCTTGACAACCTCTCAATGCACATCAGTGGGTCAAGTCAAATATTTCCACACCTTGTTTACAACAAAAAATATCAGGGCGAGTGAAAGTGAGATACTGCAATGCTCCAACCATACCGCAGTAGCTGAATGTATCATCCGAATTAGGGTGTAGATCCGTTGCTAGCTCATCTGCATACTTGCCCTGAGATAACACCATACCCCTAAATTGTAGGTGGCTTTCATCCCAAGGAAGTAACCAAGATGAGGAAGATCCTCATAGGGAAAGGACACATACAGAGTGTGAAGTATAGATCCACTTCTTGAGTGGAGGAACCAACAATGACAATATAGTAAACAAATACAAGCATATAAATAGCCATTGAACCTTGTTGGAAATTCAAAAAAGATGCATCTGCCTTGGTGCAGGATATCGCTGCTAAGGCAAGAGTAGCAAACCTATAGGGGTTGCTTAAGTTCATAGATAGACTTTCGGAGCTTGCAAACATGTTGAGGAAAGAAAGAGCCCTTGAAGTCGGGTGCCTATTGCATATACACATGCTCGTCATTGATCCATGGAGAAATGCATCGCTGACACTGATTTGCCAAGGAACCCAACCCTGAACCATCAAGACATTGCTTGACCTCGACAATCCACTTACAACCAACGAGGTTTGACATATGCGGAACAAGCGACCACATCGCAGTGTGCTGAAAGCAGATAACTCCTCTTGCCTGGTAATTCTTCAGGTAGGATCGACAAGCGCTAAATGATGCAATGACAAAGCTGCCCATAGGGAAATGTGTCACATAACAGTTTTTTTGTTGTGCACGAGCATGCCTGGGAACACTATGATGATACATTTAACAATATTCTCATGGACAATCAACAGAGTAAAAGAGGTAGAAGATGTCAGTGAAGCTCGCGGATTCCCCCAGATAGGCTATACCTACCGACCGCGAGAATTTTCTCCTGGACGATCCATCTATCTAGTGACGAAGTAGATGGCAACTCTAAGGCATCCACGTCTACCGGTCTAGTAGTACTGCAACACTCAGTGAAACCAACACAGAAGAATGCGCGGGGAGAACTAGAGAGAGAAACGGCCTAGCAGTGCCCCATTTTGATCAAATCTATACGGAGAGGCGGTGCCTGCCTATGGCCATCCACGCCCCTGTTGAAGGCGCCGGTGGGAGGGTGCGGGGGCTAACATAGTAGACCCCGTGAAAGCTGGAGCTTGGCGGAAGTCGTTAATAGCTCGGTGGATGAGATTTCCTTTCCCTGGCCTCGGAAGGTTTGGTTTTCGACCCTAAATCTAGCTACGCAAACACGTATGACTCGCTGTTAGTTATATTTTTAGGTTTTGTTAATTCTCAGTCTAGATAACCATTATTTTTTACGGTTTTGCTAAATCACATCTAGATGTGCTCTAAGTATTGCACATCTAAATCCTATGTCAATATTTTACACATATTTTTTGGATGTTTCCTTTTTTTTCGTTCCTTGGTGCACATTTTTTGCCGTGTTTATTTTCTTTTATGGGTTTTCAATATTTTTTCACACATGCTTCTTTTATGGGTTTTCAAT
>NC_041386.1:705825960-705836512 GCF_002162155.2 Triticum dicoccoides | reverse complement strand
CATATTCATACAACCCTAGCATCACCGAACCTTAAGTGTGTAGACCCTACGGGTTCGGAAGACACGTAGACATGACCGAGACGGCTCTCGGACAATAACCAACAGCGGGATCTGGATACCCATGTTGGTTCCCACATGCTCCTCGATGATCTCATCGGATGAACCACGATGTCGAGGATTCGAACAACCCCGTATACAATTCCCTTTGTCAATCGGTACGTTACTTGCCCGAGCCTCGATCGTCGGTATCCCAATACCTCGTTTAGTCTCGTTACCGGCAAGTCACTTTACTCGTACCGTAATGCATGATCCCGTGACCAAACACTTGGTCACTTTGAGCTATGATGCATTACCGAGTGGGCCCAGAGATACCTCTCCGTCATATGGAGTGACAAATCCCAGTCTCGATCCGTGTCAACCCAACAGACACTTTCGGAGATACCTGTAGTGCACCTTTATAGTCACCCAGTTACGTTGTGACGTTTGGTACACCCAAAGCACTCTTACGGTATCCGGGAGTTACACGATCTCATGGTCTAAGGAAGAGATACTTGACATTGAAAAAGCTCTAGCAAAACGAACTACACGATCTTGTGCTATGCTTAGGATTGGGTCTTGTCCATCACATCATTCTCCTAATGATGTGATCCCGTTGTCAATGACATCTAATGTCCATAATCAGGAAACCATGACTATCTGTTGACCAACGAGCTAGTCAACTAGAGGCTCACTAGGGACATGTTATGGTCTATGTATTCACACGTGTATTACGATTTCCGGATGATACAGTTATAGCATGAATAAAAGACAATTATCATGAATAAGGAAATATAATAATAACCCTTTTATTATTGCCTCTAGGGCATATTTCCAACAGGAACCATTGTTCCACAGCCGGCCGATCCCCCCGAACGCCTTCAAGGTTTCCGTGGCCAGTGTCAAACCAGGCCACGAGAATTTGACTCCTTTGATACTAGTGGGGGATGACGACGAGACCCCGCGGCGGCTTGGTGATTGTTTTAATGGGTGGGTCTTGTTGTGGCCAAAGAGTCTGCTTCGTCTGGAGGCGGCCGGGAGCACACCCACGAGCACACAGCCTCAGCAAGGTATGGACATCAACACCCCGCCTACCCAATTAGCGTCGGGTGTCCGGTTGGGTGATAGCGGACGGGGTCAGGAGGAGGCTCCATTAGTCGCTGATGACGTCGCCATGGATGAGGATGAGGATGACGATGGCGCTGAACAGTATGTCTATACTGACGCCTCCTCAGGGTTTGAGCATCACGAGTCGGTGCCTGAATTGCCGTCTCAACGTATTATGGACGACCTTCCGGTAGTAAAGAAGTCTAGGAAGAGAGCGAGGAAAGGCAAAAAAGCTGATTCTATGATCCAGCAGCCTCGGCTTCAGGACCGTATAGATATCCCCGATGCAGATAAATGACATATCCCCGGTCAACCAATCCTACCTGCAAGAGCTCTAGGGGCCAGATACGGCGATCTAAGGAGACTTCATGACGATGTGTTGCGGATAGAGAAAGGCCTCATCGCCTCGAAAGATCCAGGATACCCACTCTACGTGGTTAAAGTTTCGCGGCAATTGTCGTACGTTGACTGCTTCCCCGCGGATAAGTTCTTCCTTCGGTTCGATTACATATTCGACATGTTTCACGTGAAGAAGCTGGATTTTACGTTTGTCCGCCTTTATGCCTTGCACATGAACTACATCATTGGGCTTGAGCAGATATCTTATATCTGTGTCGCTGACCCGTACTACATGCATGAGGTCTTCTTGGGAGTCTACACAAAGCACTGTGAATACGCTAGGGTATACATCGTCAGTTTCATGCTCGCCAATAAGGACAAGGAGGCGATTCTCGTGCCTTATCATCCCGTGTAAGTCATCCGCGCGGATATCCTTCCTTCAATTTCAATCATTCATTTGCACGGTGGAGGCTAATTAATTTGAGGTGTATTTATTTTGCGCAGCGGCGGGCGCGCCGTCCTCATCATCCTCTACCCCCGATACTCCCACGCTCTTTACTTGGAAGGATTACACCCACATCAAGGATGTTCTCGACGGTGCTATGTTTTACTACCAATCACTGGGTGGAGAGGTTAGGGACAAGAAGAAAAGGGGCAGCAGGGTCGCCTTCAGCTATAAGACCGACTTCTGCTGCATCCAGCAACCGAATGATTCTCTTAATGTTGGATTCTATGTCCTTCACCACAAGCTGGAGTACAGACGGGATCGCCAGAACCTTCGCATGTCACCTAGATCAGGCGATGCCCATATTCTGCAATGGGCAAAGAACGTAGGAGATATCGAGGATCATCGACTTCGAGCTGAGTTCTATCACATCCAGCGCGAACTTGCCCAAATCATCATGAAGGAGGTCGACGAAAAAACAGGGATGTTCTACGAAGAAGGACAAATGTCGCGGGAAGACGTCAGAACATGGATAGCCTCTCAGCGTCTCGACATGAAGCATTTCACTAAGCTCGAGGACTATCTCTCTGACATGGATGGATGGCACGACATGGTGGAGTGATTGTTGATATATGACAATGTGTCCGTTTAGTCCATACTTTCTATATGACAAAACTATGAGTTATGCACGGTGAAACTTTATTTGTGATGTAATTAAACCGTCCTCCTCCTCGACTAGCGAAGTTCACTCTAGTTAGGGCATTTTGGCTACGATGAACTTTGTTATTTATGCTTATGATATGTTGTTTCTATTTTTGTCAAGTCTGTCTCTTTCTGTTGCTCAACTATATATGTTGCATATCATCGACTCATGTGACGATGCAGGTGCATAGATCATCGATGGCGAAGAAGTGCTACGCCAGGATTATATATACGACGAGTGGCCGGAGTGTCAGGCCCAGGTGTACCGGTTTCCGGTTTCCGAGCAACAGGCAGTAGTTAGTTTAGGTTCACGCTAATGCGAGAGAGGGATACGAACTCATGTACTGCATAGTTCTGCTCTCACTCAAAGTGATAGCTCTTCTCGCGTATATCATTGTTTAGATGGATGACGATGTATTTGCAAGTAATCAAGACTTGTATCGCTATTTTCGAGATGATGACGAGAGACCATTTTGTGTTGGATGATGATTATGATGATGACATGATTTGATGAGACTAGTTGTATGTATATGCTATAATTACATTTGTATAAAGCCTATTCAAATACAAAACAAATTTGTATAAAGCCTATTCAAATATAAAACAAATATGCAGGAAAAAAAAAAACTAATAAAACTAGTAGTAGCGATGGGCAAAAGTTAGCAGTAGCGCCGCCTTACCAGTAGCGCTGGCCTTTAAAAAGCGCTGCAGATAATATCAGTAGCACTGTTCACAGAAACGCGTTGCAGCTATCCATGTATAGCAGTAGCGTGGGATGGCAGGCGCTACTGCTACACGTTAGCTATAGCACCTTATCAGTAGCGCACGGCCCCACGCTGCTGCTAGGCTTTTCCTAGTAGTGATTTCCAGTGGCCAAGCCAGCGGGAGTAGTGCGTGAGTGCTCCTATGGAGTAGTACGGCCGGGGCAAAGTTCACACACCCCACGCGTGCGCACGCCACTATTGTTTAGCTGGGTCCAATCGCGAGGTACACGCTATTGTTTAGACCAACCGCCCCGACTGACAAAGATAGGTGTACTTTCTTATTTCGAGAAAGTAAGAGATGCTTTGCCATGAGCTGCCACGTGGGTTTGCCTTCTACATATTGTAGATACATGATTACAACTTGTCTGCCAAAAATATAATACTACAGCAAATCAGTATACACGATCCTAAGATCCCTACACAATCGGAGATGATCATGGTGCTTGCGTTCAACTTCGAGCAACTCTAACATGGTCGCCATATTGACAACCTTCATATCACATAACATACATATATAGGCTGTCGAGGCAACGCATAACATAGGAACCTTGCTACACACATATCACTTCTTAACCCATATTTGCACCATGCTTGAGATCCAACCATACATGTGTGGGCAAAACATATCGTTGGACGATCATGCCAGAGTTGTCGGCTGCACAGCAGCTCCGTAAACATAGTCGCCATATATGGCAACTCCGAGCCCAGACATGGGGGGAGCTCTACAAATTATGGCGATCCCTGACAAGATGGCGACTTTTCTAAAGTGCCTTTTTAGACAAAAATCGTCCTAATAGCGGTTGTTATGGGGATTGGGCTGATATGACGACTCTGCTAATGTTGGTCTCATAATAGATTTGGCTGAGGAAATAAGGGTTCCATGTGGGAGAATAGCCCGATGCTAACCAAAGTACCGTCCCTTTGGACAGGGGTAGGGCTTAGTTAGGGCCTGCCCATGATTTTTGCATCTTTTATTTATTTATATGCTTTGGTGAGACTAGCCCAGTCCATCACCTACAATATCACCGGTAAGCCCACTAAACGAAGGCTCCGTCCTCTCAGGCCTCTTCCTATGCGCCGGTGCTAAGATGAGGTATTAAGCACATTAAAGAGTTAAGCAATTAAAGTCCCCAATGCAAATGTGCTTAACTTGTTGTAGCTAAGCAGCCTGCATTTAATTATTTAATAACTAAAGTTTTTCATGCATTGGTGGGCTTCTTTCATTTAAGTGTTCTGCCTAGGTTCACGTGCTTGGCATTGTTTCTTTCTGGGGTCATCACACCCATCTTTCTTCTCCTAATTACCTTGTCACTCCATATTTTTCACCTACATGGCAATCTTAGCACCTGTATAAGGTGGAGCATAGGGAGGGGCCTCACTCACAGACATGTAGCACCGGTAAGCAGGCAGGGCAGCCGCGCAAGCACACATCAGGGCGCGAACTGAGAAGCACTTGTCGGCTACACAGGCACAAATAATTTTCTTTCCACCCAAAAAATTTCATTTATGAGTCAATACCAATTCTCCTGTAGGTTATTGGCTAATGACGAATGCCTACAGAAACTGGTAGCATGGCTGAGAATTTGAATATTTTGTTTGTCTCCTTATAATGGCCGCTCAACTTTTTCTTTGAAGCTACGCCACTGCTGTTGTGGGCACATTAATTGCTCCGCTACATGCATGCACATATCACAACTGTACGACGAGCCAGCACAAGACCCATAATAAATGAATGCTAGGTACTGAGGTGCGTGGAGCGAGTATTTTGCAGCCCTTTTCAAGAGTAAAACTGGAAAATAAATTTCTTGTGATTATCTCCTTAATCGCCATGCTGAGAATTGCGCGTCCATTTTTTGCACTAGGTGGGAGTGAATGCTCACAACTTTTCCATCAAGATGTAATTAAAAAAACAATCTACATTGTCCTAAGATCCCTACAAATACAAGTTGTGTGTGAGGGGGGATCCCTACACAATTGGAGATGATCGCTAAGTGATCATGTACTATGTACGAGATATAACCACGCTAACACCCCCCACAATCTAAATCGGTTACAAGGTTGAGACTGTGTCTCATTATTTCTAAATGTTCTTCTCTTAGTAGGTTAAGTGAAAGCATTTGCTATTTGATCAGCCAAAGGCACAAACGAACATCCAATGCACACAGCTCCACTTCTCTCAAATGAAGTGAAAATCCGGTTTTATTTGCTTCAGCCTTGCATGAAACACTGGGTTTACAGTTATGTAGGTTGCCCCAAAGTTATCACACCATAGAACTAGTGGTCATGTGGAACTCCCAATTCTATAAGATCAAACTACACCCTAGGGACCTCAGTTGAGCCATTTGCAAGGGCTTTATATTCCGCCTTGGTGCTAGAACGTGACACTGTTAGCGGTTTCTGGACACTTCATGAAATCATGTTAGAGACAAGAAAGACAATAAATCTACTTGTGGAACACCTATCGTGGCTACACCCTACCCAATCAGCCTTTGTAAAAGACTTAACAATGTGGAATCTAATCAACGAGATTGAAGCCATGTTGCTAAAATACCCTTCACATATCATAAGATGCGCTTGACAACCTCTCAATGCACATCAGTGGGTCAAGTCAAATATTTCCACACCTTGTTTACAACAAAAAATATCAGGGCGAGTGAAAGTGAGATACTGCAATGCTCCAACCATACCGCAGTAGCTGAATGTATCATCCGAATTAGGGTGTAGATCCGTTGCTAGCTCATCTGCATACTTGCCCTGAGATAACACCATACCCCTAAATTGTAGGTGGCTTTCATCCCAAGGAAGTAACCAAGATGAGGAAGATCCTCATAGGGAAAGGACACATACAGAGTGTGAAGTATAGATCCACTTCTTGAGTGGAGGAACCAACAATGACAATATAGTAAACAAATACAAGCATATAAATAGCCATTGAACCTTGTTGGAAATTCAAAAAAGATGCATCTGCCTTGGTGCAGGATATCGCTGCTAAGGCAAGAGTAGCAAACCTATAGGGGTTGCTTAAGTTCATAGATAGACTTTCGGAGCTTGCAAACATGTTGAGGAAAGAAAGAGCCCTTGAAGTCGGGTGCCTATTGCATATACACATGCTCGTCATTGATCCATGGAGAAATGCATCGCTGACACTGATTTGCCAAGGAACCCAACCCTGAACCATCAAGACATTGCTTGACCTCGACAATCCACTTACAACCAACGAGGTTTGACATATGCGGAACAAGCGACCACATCGCAGTGTGCTGAAAGCAGATAACTCCTCTTGCCTGGTAATTCTTCAGGTAGGATCGACAAGCGCTAAATGATGCAATGACAAAGCTGCCCATAGGGAAATGTGTCACATAACAGTTTTTTTGTTGTGCACGAGCATGCCTGGGAACACTATGATGATACATTTAACAATATTCTCATGGACAATCAACAGAGTAAAAGAGGTAGAAGATGTCAGTGAAGCTCGCGGATTCCCCCAGATAGGCTATACCTACCGACCGCGAGAATTTTCTCCTGGACGATCCATCTATCTAGTGACGAAGTAGATGGCAACTCTAAGGCATCCACGTCTACCGGTCTAGTAGTACTGCAACACTCAGTGAAACCAACACAGAAGAATGCGCGGGGAGAACTAGAGAGAGAAACGGCCTAGCAGTGCCCCATTTTGATCAAATCTATACGGAGAGGCGGTGCCTGCCTATGGCCATCCACGCCCCTGTTGAAGGCGCCGGTGGGAGGGTGCGGGGGCTAACATAGTAGACCCCGTGAAAGCTGGAGCTTGGCGGAAGTCGTTAATAGCTCGGTGGATGAGATTTCCTTTCCCTGGCCTCGGAAGGTTTGGTTTTCGACCCTAAATCTAGCTACGCAAACACGTATGACTCGCTGTTAGTTATATTTTTAGGTTTTGTTAATTCTCAGTCTAGATAACCATTATTTTTTACGGTTTTGCTAAATCACATCTAGATGTGCTCTAAGTATTGCACATCTAAATCCTATGTCAATATTTTACACATATTTTTTGGATGTTTCCTTTTTTTTCGTTCCTTGGTGCACATTTTTTGCCGTGTTTATTTTCTTTTATGGGTTTTCAATATTTTTTCACACATGCTTCTTTTATGGGTTTTCAATATATTTTTCGAACGCGCATGTGTAACCATTTTTTGTTTTTTTTTCTGTTCCTTGGTACACGTTTTACGTTGTCTTTATCTTTCCTTTTACCTTTTGTTTTCACTTTTGTTCTTTTTCCGTGCCAGTTTTATCTTTCTGAATGGAACCTCACATACGGGCATGCAAATAGTTGCTCCCATTTTTTAACTTATTGCAGCGTAGCTTGCTGGAAAGGGAACATGTCGCGTCCTTAGCGCGTGCGCAGAGGCCTCATGTTGCATGCTCCACAGTTTGATAATAATTAAAAATAATTATCTTAAACAAATAAAAAAATCTCTTTCGAAAAGAATGAAAAAAATAGTCTGGAATGTGATGCTTGCAGCGTAATGTGCTTCCAGATCACACAATCTTCTTCAAGTCAAACTATTGTGATCTCGGTCCACATGATTCATGCTCCACAACAAGTAGTATAAACTAGAGAACCGACACAATTAGTAACCAATTAATTAATCCTTTCAAGATCAAATTAGCATCTTGAGCTGCTGGTGGGCACGTTGTGACTTATTTTTGTTTGATTCCTTGTCTCACAATTTTATTTCATTTCAAAGCTAGTTGTCACCCATACCGTGTGGTTTTATAGTGTATATATATATATATATACCAACATGTCAGGAGCAGAAGTGCACAACCACACCCACAACATTGTGACTTGTGAACGAGAGAGCCAAGTGAAGCAGCAAGCAGGTGAGGCATTTCGAGAGCAAGGCGTAGGGATGGGGTCGTTGGCGGCAGTTGAGAGGCCGCACGCGGTTATGATCCCCTACCCGGCGCAGGGTCACATCACGCCGATGCTGAAGCTGGCCAAGCTGCTCCACACCAGGGGCTTCCACATCACCTTCGTCAACACCGAGTTCAATCACCGCCGCCTTCTGCGCTCGCAGCCGCAGGGCGCCGTGGGCGGGCTACTTGGCCTGCCCGCGTTCCGGTTCGCTGCCATCGCCGATGGCCTTCCGCCGTCCGACCGTGATGCCACGCAGGACACCGTTGCGCTGTCCTACTCTACCATGACGACCTGCCTCCCGAGGCTCAAGGAGCTCATCATCAAGCTCAACGAGGAGGCCCGAACCTCCGGCGGCGCGCTGCCGCCTGTGACCTGCGTGGTGGCCGATGGCACCATGTGTTTCGCTCTTGTCGCCGCGCGCCAGCTCGGCCTCCGCTGCGCCACGTTCTGGGCCCCCAGCGCCTGTGGTTTCATGGGCTACTGCTACTACAAGGGTCTAGTCGAGCGTGGTCTCTTCCCTCTCAAAGGTATCCATGCATGTCTCTCTCCTCGGTTGATCATATTTTTGGTGTAGTATGATGTCTTGCACTCCCGAGTTTATTACATCGGAAGAACTTACATTAATAGCAACATATACTTACTGTAATTAATCTGCTGTTGGTGCAGATGAGTCACAGTTGACCAATGGATTCTTGGACACGATCATAAACTGGATTCCGTCGATGCCCAAGGACCTGCGGCTGCGTGACCTCCCAAGCTTCGTGCGCACCACGGACCCCGATGACATCATGTTCAACTTCTTCATCCACGAGACGACCGCCATGTCGCAGGCATCGGCGGTGATCATCAACACCTTTGATGAGCTCGACGCACCCTTGCTTGATGCCATGTCTAAGTTCCTACCGCCCATCTACACGGTGGGGCCACTCCATCTGACAGTTCGCAACAACGTGCCGGAGGATAGCCCTCTCCTCGGCATCGGCTCCAATCTTTGGAAGGAACAGGACGAGCCTCTCCGGTGGCTCGACGACCAGCCGCCGCGCTCAGTGGTGTATGTCAATTTTGGGAGCATCACGGTGATGTCAAACGAGCATTTGTTGGAATTCGCCTGGGGCCTGGCCAATAGCGGCTACACCTTCTTGTGGAACGTACGACCTGACCTTGTCAAGGGCCACGACAACGCCGTACTTCCGCCAGAGTTCTCTGCGGCGACGGAGGGGCGAAGCATGCTCTCAACATGGTGCCCGCAGGAGAAGGTGCTGGAGCACGAGGCCGTAGGGGTGTTCCTCACGCACTCCGGGTGGAACTCATCATTGGAAGGCATCTGCGGTGGTGTGCCGATGGTTTGCTGGCCCTTCTTCACGGAGCAGCAGACCAATTGCCGGTACAAGTGCACGGAGTGGGGCATTGGGATGGAGATTGGGGAAGAGGTGACCAGGGCCGAGGTCGAGGCCATTCTGCGGGAGGCCATGGAGGGGGAGAAGGGGCGAGAGATGCGACGGCGCGCGCTAAAGCTCCAGGAGAGCGCCGTTGCCTCAGCGCGGCATGACGGAAGGTCCATGCGCAATGTTGATAGGCTCATCCACGAGGTGCTGCTGGCTTGACGATACAAGCAAACTGGTAAATAATAAATGGTTGATGGGTGTGTAGTGCAATATATGGAGAAGTCAGGGTTGTCATTTTTTCAAAATAATTAAATAATAAATAAACGGTTTGAAGAATCCGAAGAGTTTATTAAGATGTAATCAATGTTTTTGTTTTCATATTTCAGTCATAGTTTGAGTCGTTAGTTACGTGGATTACCTTGGATATGTTAACATGCCGAAGACGATGGAAATATACATGTTTTCTAGAATTGATGAAAAGAAGCTTCATTTTGTTGCGAGATGGAAATACCTCCATTATTTGTAGGGAGTACCTAGAACTCATTTAGATGAGATATACTTTGGTCACATTCATTTTAAAAACACGAACAGATACAAACCACGTCAGCACACACGCTTCTTATAGCATCACATCCAATGGCTATAAAAGGTGAATGAGACCAAATTATATCTCATCTAGATGAGTTCTAGCAAAATTGTTATTTTATAACATTATTCACACGGTGTCCAACATTGATTCCAGAATTTGGCGTCTGCGCATGATTTCATTAGTTGATTTATATCGGTTTTCATAGCGCTAGCTTTATGTAGCAATAACCATGTTTCTTAAACATTTGTGCAATAATTATGTAGGCACTTGTACATAATTTGTTTGATC
>NC_041386.1:705816840-705825950 GCF_002162155.2 Triticum dicoccoides | reverse complement strand
CTTTTGTTCTTTTTCCGTGCCAGTTTTATCTTTCTGAATGGAACCTCACATACGGGCATGCAAATAGTTGCTCCCATTTTTTAACTTATTGCAGCGTAGCTTGCTGGAAAGGGAACATGTCGCGTCCTTAGCGCGTGCGCAGAGGCCTCATGTTGCATGCTCCACAGTTTGATAATAATTAAAAATAATTATCTTAAACAAATAAAAAAATCTCTTTCGAAAAGAATGAAAAAAATAGTCTGGAATGTGATGCTTGCAGCGTAATGTGCTTCCAGATCACACAATCTTCTTCAAGTCAAACTATTGTGATCTCGGTCCACATGATTCATGCTCCACAACAAGTAGTATAAACTAGAGAACCGACACAATTAGTAACCAATTAATTAATCCTTTCAAGATCAAATTAGCATCTTGAGCTGCTGGTGGGCACGTTGTGACTTATTTTTGTTTGATTCCTTGTCTCACAATTTTATCTCATTTCAAAGCTAGTTGTCACCCATACCGTGTGGTTTTATAGTGTATATATATATATATATACCAACATGTCAGGAGCAGAAGTGCACAACCACACCCACAACATTGTGACTTGTGAACGAGAGAGCCAAGTGAAGCAGCAAGCAGGTGAGGCATTTCGAGAGCAAGGCGTTGGGATGGGGTCGTTGGCGGCAGTTGAGAGGCCGCACGCGGTTATGATCCCCTACCCGGCGCAGGGTCACATCACGCCGATGCTGAAGCTGGCCAAGCTGCTCCACACCAGGGGCTTCCACATCACCTTCGTCAACACCGAGTTCAATCACCGCCGCCTTCTGCGCTCGCAGCCGCAGGGCGCCGTGGGCGGGCTACTTGGCCTGCCCGCGTTCCGGTTCGCTGCCATCGCCGATGGCCTTCCGCCGTCCGACCGTGATGCCACGCAGGACACCGTTGCGCTGTCCTACTCTACCATGACGACCTGCCTCCCGAGGCTCAAGGAGCTCATCATCAAGCTCAACGAGGAGGCCCGAACCTCCGGCGGCGCGCTGCCGCCTGTGACCTGCGTGGTGGCCGATGGCACCATGTGTTTCGCTCTTGTCGCCGCGCGCCAGCTCGGCCTCCGCTGCGCCACGTTCTGGGCCCCCAGCGCCTGTGGTTTCATGGGCTACTGCTACTACAAGGGTCTAGTCGAGCGTGGTCTCTTCCCTCTCAAAGGTATCCATGCATGTCTCTCTCCTCGGTTGATCATATTTTTGGTGTAGTATGATGTCTTGCACTCCCGAGTTTATTACATCGGAAGAACTTACATTAATAGCAACATATACTTACTGTAATTAATCTGCTGTTGGTGCAGATGAGTCACAGTTGACCAATGGATTCTTGGACACGATCATAAACTGGATTCCGTCGATGCCCAAGGACCTGCGGCTGCGTGACCTCCCAAGCTTCGTGCGCACCACGGACCCCGATGACATCATGTTCAACTTCTTCATCCACGAGACGACCGCCATGTCGCAGGCATCGGCGGTGATCATCAACACCTTTGATGAGCTCGACGCACCCTTGCTTGATGCCATGTCTAAGTTCCTACCGCCCATCTACACGGTGGGGCCACTCCATCTGACAGTTCGCAACAACGTGCCGGAGGATAGCCCTCTCCTCGGCATCGGCTCCAATCTTTGGAAGGAACAGGACGAGCCTCTCCGGTGGCTCGACGACCAGCCGCCGCGCTCAGTGGTGTATGTCAATTTTGGGAGCATCACGGTGATGTCAAACGAGCATTTGTTGGAATTCGCCTGGGGCCTGGCCAATAGCGGCTACACCTTCTTGTGGAACGTACGACCTGACCTTGTCAAGGGCCACGACAACGCCGTACTTCCGCCAGAGTTCTCTGCGGCGACGGAGGGGCGAAGCATGCTCTCAACATGGTGCCCGCAGGAGAAGGTGCTGGAGCACGAGGCCGTAGGGGTGTTCCTCACGCACTCCGGGTGGAACTCATCATTGGAAGGCATCTGCGGTGGTGTGCCGATGGTTTGCTGGCCCTTCTTCACGGAGCAGCAGACCAATTGCCGGTACAAGTGCACGGAGTGGGGCATTGGGATGGAGATTGGGGAAGAGGTGACCAGGGCCGAGGTCGAGGCCATTCTGCGGGAGGCCATGGAGGGGGAGAAGGGGCGAGAGATGCGACGGCGCGCGCTAAAGCTCCAGGAGAGCGCCGTTGCCTCAGCGCGGCATGACGGAAGGTCCATGCGCAATGTTGATAGGCTCATCCACGAGGTGCTGCTGGCTTGACGATACAAGCAAACTGGTAAATAATAAATGGTTGATGGGTGTGTAGTGCAATATATGGAGAAGTCAGGGTTGTCATTTTTTCAAAATAATTAAATAATAAATAAACGGTTTGAAGAATCCGAAGAGTTTATTAAGATGTAATCAATGTTTTTGTTTTCATATTTCAGTCATAGTTTGAGTCGTTAGTTACGTGGATTACCTTGGATATGTTAACATGCCGAAGACGATGGAAATATACATGTTTTCTAGAATTGATGAAAAGAAGCTTCATTTTGTTGCGAGATGGAAATACCTCCATTATTTGTAGGGAGTACCTAGAACTCATTTAGATGAGATATACTTTGGTCACATTCATTTTAAAAACACGAACAGATACAAACCACGTCAGCACACACGCTTCTTATAGCATCACATCCAATGGCTATAAAAGGTGAATGAGACCAAATTATATCTCATCTAGATGAGTTCTAGCAAAATTGTTATTTTATAACATTATTCACACGGTGTCCAACATTGATTCCAGAATTTGGCGTCTGCGCATGATTTCATTAGTTGATTTATATCGGTTTTCATAGCGCTAGCTTTATGTAGCAATAACCATGTTTCTTAAACATTTGTGCAATAATTATGTAGGCACTTGTACATAATTTGTTTGATCATGCATGTGATACGCAACCAACTGCCGCTACAGGGGCACCCAGCCTCGCGAGTTCATCTTTAGTCTGTGCAACCGGCCCCGCGTGTTAACCACCTGGCAATAGACCGCAAGAGCACAACCAGCCATTCCAGCTGCCACATGGCACATCTCCGCCCCTTTTTGTGTCGAGTAATGCTAGAGATACATAGAGTTACACGGGGTTTATAAACTGGTGACCTTTGATTGGAGATTAAGGATGAGGAGGGGCCGACCCCCGTGAAAATCAGGGGGATGAGGTTACTTAGAAAGAAAAAAAATCCTAGCCAGTGTGTAATTGCGTGTAACTCTTTATACGCTTAGCATTATTGTTTTGTGTCCCACCTCCCATACAGCAGCCTCACATCCGCATTAGAGACACACACCACAACACCTACCTCCGAGTCATGTAGATCTAAAGGTATCGAGGATGTCGCTGAGGAGCTAGGCCAAGCACCAGATCCAGCCTCGCACCAGCACCACTAGGTCCTGGTGGGCTCAAGGGCCCGCCCAGCTGTGTAGCCTGCATAGTCGGCCCACTGTGACATGGGTCAGCGGATCAAACAAGGCACAACCGAGCAGACACGATGCCGTGTGAGACCAGCATGAGCTCACCACCTAGGCTTGTTGAGTTCTCTAAAAAAAACCTAGGCTTGTTTTGGGGCCTCTTGGTCAGGAGTTTGCCGAGTCCATTTTATCCCGTAACCAGCAAACGTGTGATTTTTTGCCAAGTTTTGTACAATTGCCAAATTGTTTTATCCCTGCACTAGGAAAACCATTCTTATCACTTAGTTTTGTGAGGTTGTCGGTCTTTTTTTTACCTAGATCAACTCGGCAAACTGACTTCATTGCGGAGTGCCCGATAAAAAGAACTCAGCAAATATCCGGCACTAGGCAACTTTGCTGATGTAGTGCTCATGACGTGCTGGTAATGTGATTGAATTCCTTAATCACGCAGCTAGGTTTTTTCTGTAAACACTACTATTTTTCTTTGGAAGCTACATATAACCAAACAAACTAGAAATGGATTTTTGCATAGCGGTCTTGCTTAGTCTTCATAAGAATCATTCCATAATGTCAACCAATCCAGATGTCGTGACTTGATACATACGGCCACATTTATAAATAAATAAATTCAGAAGGCAAATTGATATGTATCTTTGTTTTTTCGAAATAAATTTATATGTATCTTCGGTGACGAGTGTAGAAGACTCCACGGACGTGGCAGCAACCTGCCACGATGTTTCATTGTTTCATATGCCTAGCATAGTGGTGGATGAATTAATTATGACATTGGTGGAAAGGCTGGCCACCTTCTTTCCTCCCCCTCAATAAAAGTATCCTTCCTTCTCAGACTGGCGCCGCCGACGATTTGCCCCATCTCTGATGGCCTTTGAATTACGGAGGTGCGGAGGATCTGCCCCATGCCTCAGCTGTCCATACCAATGATGTCTTTGAGGAAACCATGTTAGGCGGTCATTGATGGCAGAGAGGGAGCACGTCATCTGGCATGACAATGAGGTGACCTAGGAGGCAGCAGGGGAGATGGATGCGAATACGGGGCGCTTCATCTAGGATCATCCCCGGCTGGCTAAGTTATCCCTAACCTCACGATGGCGCCTGGCGGAATGGGATGCAAGTATTGTCGCCCATTTTCGTGTTGTCAGGGATCATAGCCACGTCTACCATGCGACCCCTGTCCCCTACGAGCCCGTTTCCATTAAGACCGTGCTGGATCATAACAACGCCACTCCTAGTCCTTGGCGTGGGTCGGGGTTGGGCTTGTCGTTTTTGCGATTTAAGGAAGAGGTCCGAGGCCTGACGGGTTTTTTGACTGATGGGCCAGGCTTGGGCCTAAAAACTAGGTCCGACGGTCGGGCTGGGCCAGGCCCATGCCTATTTTGTTTTGGGCTTTGTTAGGCCCGGCCCGAGTTATGACCAGGTATACCTCCGGCGCAACATAATTCTTATTTGGCCAAGATGACCGAGGTAGTCCAAGCTGGAAAGAGAGGAAGAAAAAAAAGTAGAGGCATGCCTCATCCTATTACTCACTGCCTAGCCCACCTGATCTTTACGACTAAAATATATTTATTCTCGCTATAGTACAAAACAACTGCCTTGATGCTAGGATCTGTCTAGGACACATCTAGATGTGACATAGTTATGTCACATCTAAACTGATATTCACTCTATTCATAATTTTTTTACCCTAGTTTTTTTTTTGTTTCTAGTTGCTGCATTATATATTTGTGAAAGCTTAGATGTGACATCTTTAAAAAACATCTAGATATGAATTAGATAAACTGTTCTAGTTGTATGTGAACTAAAGTGCACAACTTGAGGCCGTGTACGGGATGATGGCATCAAACTTCGATGAGATAAAACAATAAAACATGGAACTTACCTAGGCAGTGGTTGACCTGAATTATTAGGAAATCAAATCTACACGGCTGCTTAGTTTGACCGCCGCTAGCTACCATGCTCGCCGGCTGCAGTGTCTAACGGACATGGAAGGGAAGGAAGGGCCAAGGAACATACCAGCGGCAGATTGGGCGCATACTTCCGCAGCGTGCTCCTCGCGAGCTCCTCGCCGCCGGGGATGGCGACGACCGCGCGGTCAAACGTCACGGCAGCCACGGCAGCAGCAGCATCGCCGCGGCAGGCCGCGGCCCAGGCCTGCAGGAACATCCACACCGACCGGCCGTCGACCACGGCGTGGTGCAGTGCCACGCCGAGCGCCACCCCGCCCTTTAGCCACGTGACCTGCACCGCCAGCACCTCCGCGGGGAGCGCCTCCACCTTGAGTTTCGGGACGAGCGCCTCGAACGCGTCCACGTCGTGGTCCGCGTCCCCCGCGAGCCGCCGACGACGCCGGGGCTGGAGGAGCAGTCGATGGCGGCGTCGCCGGTGGAAGGCAGGAAGACGACCCTCCCGGCGAGCGGGGGGAGCCGCGCGAGCGTGGCCGCGAGGGACGCGCGGAGGGAGCCCACCAGCGACTCGAAGTGCGGGTGCTGCTGGCCGCCGGCGTCATCGACAAAGAGGAGCACGCGCCGGATCAGCGGGTGCGCGACCCACGGCGCGTCCAGCGCGGATAGCCTCACTACCAAGTCCTCCGGTGGTGGTAGTGGCACTACCACGTGGCCGACCTCTACGATATTTACCGTCGGCATGACTAGCGACGACGACACAGACGAGCGAGCTGGGTGGTGGTGGTGGACTGTGTTGCGTGCCGACCTGCCCGGAGCTGGACCTGCTTAATTATCCGGAGTACAAATCTGACCGAGAGGGCTCACTAGCAAGCCTGACGGTGGGCCCCATAGGGTGTAGCAGTGGAATTTTGTATACCGCATAACATGGTTAGTGCATACATGTGTTTTTCCGACAAAAGAAATATGTTAATATCGCAGAGATATTAATTACACACAACCTCTGCAACAATGCAATGTCATAAAGGCATTCCAGATGCATGCTGCCAAATGATAAAAAAGAAGAAAAAAGAAAGATCCCGCTAGTGCACACATGTGTTAACATAACTCATGGCATAAACTATGTAGTATGTATTTTGACACATTGCAAGTGCAGATGCTTATGCGTATATTGATTGACGAAGTCATCACATGCACATCCGTAATTGACGGGAACATCTCCTCCCACTGAATAAATATTGACGAAAAGTCTAAAATAAATTCAGAAAAATACAAGCATCGGTGCTAAGTCTAAGACTTGAATCCTAGTGGGCCGGTTCCAGCACAAACTAAGCCGCACTCAGTTTGCATCATGCCATATACTATTAATAAATACACTAGAGATAGAAGTGAACCATCTATCAAAACTTCCGTTTTTCAAGAAAACATCCGTTCTATTCAACTTCAATCATCCAGTGTAATTAAAATGCCTTCCTGAGCAGGACACAAAACGGAGAACCTTATTCCATCATCCAGGAGCGGCCGCCGTCTCTCCTTCCTGAGCAGGACACAAACCCTAACAAAAACCGAAAATACATCTAAAATCTGAGCCCTCCCACCGGCAAGGGCCAGGATCCACCGCTCGCCCAAGGCCCTCAGGCCACCGGAGATGAGGCGGACCGGCGCCGGCGCCGGCGGGAGGCAGAGAAACCATCTATCAAAACTTAACCATATGCAATGACAATAATGCACTAGCAGGATAAATTAAGTTAACAACACTTCTGTCAGTGGTAAGTAAGATCAAAGTCCCTACCTCTAAACACATCAAATAAAATTAACCTCATTCAGTCTGCTTAGTGTTGATAGTAAATAAGCATATAGCAGTATCACGATGATGCATGTTATAAATGCGTAAGTTGCGATGATAGTACTGTAGTGATATTTGGGTTTTGATATGAAATTTACTTTTTGATTAAGTGTTGGACATGAGTACCATTCCTATGGTTTTAGAAATAGAACTTCTTTTTGCTAGAAATGCTCGGAATGGGATTAACAAGAAAGCTAAAACAAAGCGCTTTGATGGGAGTCGTTGCTGGATGGGCCTGCCAAATGGCATCCATTAAACAGAGGTGGCGACCATCTTATATCTTATATCTTATATTTATTAATTGGAGGCACCATACGAGCCTCCACATTAATCCACATCAGAAAGATTAATTTAGTCATTAGATTTAAAATTTAATGGTCTAGATCTATTAATAGATGATACCTTAATTTCTTTTAGAAAAGAAACACCACTTACAAAAAGTGAATAGAAAGGAAGTCCTCACACGTGCAAAAAGGAAGAATAGAAGTCTTGACCAGCCACGATACCCTTCGTGAAAGTGTGAAGATAAAATAAATTAAGCCCACACGTACAGTACAAGGAAAGAAGTCCACATCCTCAAAAAAATGTCTCAAAAAGCACCTATGTATACACACCCTAAAATACACCTATGTACGCACTATCACAAAAAGATCACCCATCCCAAAAGCATGCACGTAAAAAAATCACCGTGTCTTTCTTCCCTCTTTTTTTTAGTTGGCCGTGCCTTCTATCATCTTTGGCAAAAAAGAAGTGGGCGAGCCCCATTGAAAGAAGGTCCACATCACATATTCTAAAAAATAAATAAAAAACACTAGCATGTTTCCTTCAAAAAAAATACAGACACATAGAAATAAAGAAGGGTACCCAATAAAGAATCTTCAAGCCTCACGTTAAAAAAACAGAGTCCATGTATAACTTTTTTCTGTACAGTACAAATGCAGAATATATAAGTCAAAAGGTCTGTAAGGATCATCATAAAAGATGATCAATTAAGATAAAATAAACAAGAGACAAACAAACAAAATATCTCTGTAATGGATCATTAATATCTTTATTATTTAGATAAGTGCTACCATGTGGATCCAATTCATAAATATTATTTTCTAGATCAAATATGTGTATCTGGCCATAAAGGATAAAATTAATATATACTTTCTCCTTACATCCCAAACAGATGTACTTGACACAATGATACACTAGTAAAAAAAGGACCTAATATGTGAAACATTAGTACCGGTTGGCATATGAGCCGGCACTAATACTCCCATTAGTACCGGTTCAAATGACTTGGCGGGAGGTGACCTTTAGTACCGGTTCTTTGGGAATCTTTAGTACCGGTTCGTGCCACGAACCGGTACTAAAGATGCTGGTGCCCGGCCAGCACCTTTAGTACCGGTTCGTGGCACGAACCGGTACTAAAGAGGTTGTGGCAGGCGCTATTTTTAGTCCCACCTCGCTCCCCTAACAAGAATTTGACCACCTTAAGTATGTTACTTCTCAAACCATCCCAAGCATTTGGTCTTCATTGAACTCTATGTGTAGGATCTGTGGCTGCAATAGGAGTCTTCGCCGGTTCTTAAATCGGTGGTAGATTCCTATTGACGATTTAGATTCTATACAAAAAGATGTTGATGATCAATGTATTTTTTATATGTACTTCTGTGTAGCAGTAGCGCGCGTTTTGGCTGAAAGGCGGTACTGATCAATGTATTTTTTTCTGCGTTCAGATGCACAATTTAAAGAAGAAGAAGAAGAGGAGGAGGAGGAGGAGGACGAGGAGGAGGAAGAAGAAGAAGAAGAAGAAGAGGAGGAGGAGGAGGAGGAGGAGGAGGAAGAAGAAGAAGAAGAAGAAGAAGAGGGGGAGGAGGAGGAGGACGACGAGGAGGAAGAAGAAGAAGAAGAA
>NC_041386.1:705814429-705815453 GCF_002162155.2 Triticum dicoccoides | reverse complement strand
AGGAGGAAGAAGAAGGAGAAGGAGAAGAAGAAGAGGAGGAGAAGGAGGAAGAAGAAGAAGAAGAGGAGGAAGAAGAAGAAGAAGAGGAGGAAGAAGAAGAAGAAGAAGAAACTACTCAGAAATAAATAGAAGAAAATAAATAATGTAGAATAGGAAAAAATTATATAAAGCAAAAATATTCACAAAGAAACTAAATACAACAAAAAAACTACTCAGAAATAAATAGAAGAAAAAAATAAAGCAGAAAAGAAATAACTATATAAACAAATTACTCAAAAATAAATAGAAGAAAATAAATCCTATTCAGAAATAAATAGAAGAAAAAATAAAGCAGAAAAGGAATAACTATATAAAAAATTACTTAAAAATAAATAGAACAAAATTTATAAAAAACATGGTGGGGCGCTGCCCGGTGGGCCTGCCAGACCTTGGGCGTGCAAATACACGCCCAGTAGGGCCAGCAGGCTCACAGGACAGCGCGCCCTAGTTAGGCCCAGAAGCCTGCTATATAGAGGAGTTCGAAAGGGCAGCCGCGGCTGGGTTTATAAACCAGTGCGGCTGCCCTTCGCTCGGCGAGGTGGGACTAAACGTAGCGCACTGCGAGTGGCAGCGCACGGGCATTAGTACCGGTTGGAGGCTCCAACCGGTACTAATGTGTTGCCCTTTAGTACCGGTTGGAGCCACCAACCGGTACTAAAGGCCCTCGTTTTCGACCGCTTGGGCTGGCCAAAATTGGCCTTTAGTACCGGTTGGAGCCACCAACCGGTACTAAAGGCCCATCCTATATATACTACACTTACGAAAAATCAGTTATCATCGCCACTAATTCGTTCCACTTCTCGCGCGCGCGAGTATCGATCTCGATGCCGCCGACGCCGCCGCGCCGCCGTGCCGTCGCCCTCGCCGCCCCCGCCGCCCGTCGTCGTCGTCGCCGCGCGCCCCCGCCGCCCGTCGTCGTCGCCGCGCGCCCCCGCTGCCCGTCGTCATCGCCGCCCCCGCCGCGCCCGGTGTGGTCGACGTCCCC
>NC_041386.1:705809122-705813548 GCF_002162155.2 Triticum dicoccoides | reverse complement strand
TGTTTTGTTGAACTAGTTGAATTAATATATAGAACTAGTTTATTTTTAGTATATGCTTAGTTTGAACTAGTTGAATTAATATAACTAGTTTATTTTTAGTAAATATTTAGTTGAACTAGTTGAATTAATATATATATATATATATATATATATATATATATATATATATATATATATATATATATATATATATAACTAGTTTATTTTTAGTAAATGCTTTAAACTAATTGAATTAATATAACTAGTTTATATTTAGTAAATGCTTAGTTGAATTAATAGAAGTAGTTGAATTAATTGAATTAGTAAGTGATTAATGTTTCGCCTAATATGAACATAGGAAATGTCGTCTGACGACGGAAAAAATTTCATTATGTGTGAATACTGTGAAGACCAGCGCGGCCAGTGCGACAGAAATTTCCTTGTTGATGGTAGGTGATTCAGCATCAAGCTGGATGAGACTTTCGAATTCGATACAGTAAGTCACAACGACAAGTCTGTTTTCGTAATTAAACATGACTTATATATGCTTCATTTGCCTGACTTATAATTTTTATTTTTCACTATTCTACTAGCGCATCCCGTGCCATGCAAGAATTTTTGTCTTGGATAAGATAGGTTTCAAAGATATGGAAACTATGAAGGTAAAGAGAGCTTACCTAAAAACTGAGCATGATGGTTATACTTTCAACGTCAAAGTATACAATACACACACATACACCTATTTTGAATGCAATACTTGGCAAGCACTATGCAAGGCTTATGCATTTGAGCCTGGTATGTTTATCACCTTTGATATTCGTCCGGAAGATAATATTGAAGGTAATAGAGACATATGTGTCGATGTGCAGACGCCTCCAGTTGTACCATTATGTGAGTTCTTCTCAACTATATTTTTGTCTTTGATATTGCTTATTCAAAAATAACTGACAAATAATTTCTATTAACAGCTTATCTTCATTCAACCAAACATGTCCGGCGCTTGGTAGACAGGACCTACTACTGTCCCGGAGCTGAACTAAACTGCGAGGAGATAAGTCCTTATGTTTCTTGGCTTGAGGATCTTCATACTGTCAAGACAAATTTTCTTCTTGCACTAAGAAATGTTAGTACTTAAAACGTGCGACCAATAGTGATGGTATTGAACTACGGTCACATCTATTTAGGAATGATGGTAACATATTTACTATTGTCCTCAGTGCATATTTTGCATACATAATTTTTTTGCTAAACTTTCATTGCTAAGTATATTAATTAAGTACTATACAATGTTCTTTAACACGGACTCCCGATGACAGTTGTGCCTCAGGGGATTGAGACTAAAGGTCAGATGTCAATTGTTAGCTTACGGTCAAGATATCCTGCATTGCACATGAATGCATTCAGGATTTCTAGAAGCGATGAATGCTTAATAGTGAAAGATTGGAGAAAAATTGTTAATGATCACAAAGAAGTATTAGGGGGCAGCAATGAGAAGCGCAGCCCACGATTAGGAGACAGGTTCATCGGCATGCTCCAGTATGATCAATCAGAAGAGCTATACATGTTCTATGTTATTTTACCAGAGAGAAAGTAGCTAGCAAGAGTGATTTAGCTAGTTCTTCATCCTGCTCTTAATTAGTACTTGTCCTTTCATGTCCGTGTTCTTTGTTCTGAACTTAAGTGATTTGCTTTTGTGGTGTTATATATGAACACTTATAATATCATGACAATCATGTTGAACTCGATCGATAATATTTTTGCTTCTGGTACAAGTGAATGTTTCTTCTTTAAGCTAGTAGTGCTGGTGGTGATTAGATAGCTAGTTAATTATTATATCATTTAATGAAAGAAACCGCAGATTAGTTTCAGCTGGATGGATCCTACCTAAGTGATCAAGTATATGCCATATCCGTATATATTATAGTTGATCAAGTATAATATGGATATGGCATATACTCTAGCTAGCTAGCTATAAAGATATCCAATAATGCATCCGGTCGAAACTAATCCGCGGTACTTTCACCTAATGATTTAACAACTCATTATAATGTAAAACAATCACTAAATTAAATTGAAAACACAAAATTAAAGAAAAATTAAAAAAACACCAAACATTTAGTACCGGTTGGTGTTACCAACCGGTACTAATGCCCTCCACGCAAACGGGCCTGCCTCGTGCCACGTGGTGGCACTTTAGCGCCGGTTCGTGACGAACCGGTACTAAAGGGAGGGACCTTTAGTCCCCACTCTTTAGTGTCGATTGGCGAACCGGCACTAAAGCCCGTTACGAACCGGCACTAAAGGCTGGTTCTGCACTAGTGATAGGAAGGATTCATTTAGAAAAATAATGGCAGTATGCAACATAAAGGAAAAATAGATGCACTATTTATAATCTTAAATCTTATAAATATTTGTATATCTTTATTATTATTATTATTTAGATAATAAAGCATTTGTCAATTTGTATGATACGAAGAATGTTAACTCCTGCATTTTAAATGTTAGAATAATTGTGAAGGTAATTATACATCTCTATAATATCTAGACCATGCGGACGCAGGGGATGATGACTAGTCCACCTAATAATGTTCAATAAAGTGATCTTAGTGTTCAGTTAAAAAAAGTGATTTCGACGCTTATTCGACACGATGCTTGGCACTAAACCACACACTTGGTTTGCCATAGGAGAACCCCGTCTCATTGTGTAGTTGAGTCTCTCTACCAACGTCACCAATCAATATATAACTATGTGATATTTGTTGGTACAAATTTCTGATTAATTCCATGCTAGCTAGTAAATATGCATAAACATATGAGAGAAAACATGATCGAAAACAGTATAGAGAATCTTATTTCCTGAAAAGAGTTGGCTGGTATTTCTAAACGTTGTCCTGTGCTGGAACACCAAAGCTCCACTGAGTGAAAAAATTCACTGTTTTGGAAAGGTATGAAGGTGGCATTGAACTAGTATATTTTCTCATGTCTCCTTTATACTCCCTCCATCTCAAAATAACTGTCTCAAGCTTAGTACAACTTTGTACTAGAGCTAGTACAAAGTTAAGACACTTATTTTGAGACGGAGGGAGTATATATATAGGTCTCAACCTAATCATGTTTCCATACTAAATTGTAGAGTGCAGTAGTGCTCATATATATAATGTATTTACCAATGAAGTTACGGTCCTTTAAAACATTATAATAAATCAACTTAAAATGTCCTTTTTTACATTGATGATGAGAAGCAACATTTCTTTTTCGAGAATCGATGATGAGAAGCAACATGCCAGTGTTAGAGCGATACTCTTTTTTGGGGTATGAAAACCAGGCTGCCAATAAAAAGTTGAAAAGAAAGGCCCATTTCTCACAAAGCCCATTGACGAAGACACTTCACGTAATTCTCAAAAAAGAAAAAAGGAAGAGGAAGAAGATAGCTCGTCACGTGCCTCAGACGAAGACATAAATAGCTCGTCACGTGCCTCAGAAAACCCTACACCCAATTCTAGTCCACCCTGAATCCCTGATGTCGCCGCTGCCAACCTCCCACCGGAGCCGCCATTCCTTCGACCTCCAAATGAACTCCTGGAGCACATCTTCCTCCGCCTCCCCACGGCGGCCGACCTCGCCCGCGTCTCCACCGCCTCTGCCTCCTTCCGCCGCGTCATTGCCGACCACACCTTCCTCCGCCGGTACCGATCGAGCCCTCCACTCGGGGCCTCTCATCGGCATGTTTTTCGGCCACTTCATACCAGCCCAGCCGCCGCACCCGTCCCCTGCCGCCGCTCGCGCCTTCGCAGCCTTCGACTTATCCTGCTCCTCCTTCCACCCCTCCACCGCCCGGCCGTACGTGGAGTCCACGTGACTTCTTCGACGGACGTGCCCTCCTCGCCGGCGCCCCGGCCGACAAAAGCGGCATCCTTGACGGTGCCGAGGTGTGCAACTTCCACTACCGTGAATTCTTGGTCAGATACCTCGCCGTGTGCGACCCCGTGCACCGCCGCTACTTCCTACTACCGCCGTTCCGGGCGACCTGAAGGCACTGGTCCGCAGACCGGATCTCCTATACCTGGAGACTTTCCTTGCTCCAAGCGATGATGAGGCGGACCCTCTATCATTCAAAGTGATGTGTTTGGCGCAATGCAAGATGAACCTGCTGCTTCTGGTCTTCTTTCTCTTCCGATGGACAATGGCGTGATCGTACTTATGATCAATGGGGTGCTTAGGCTAGTGATCTTACTTATGACCAATGGGACGCAAAGTTCCTTTGCAGCTCGTCCTACATGGCGCCTCCTATCTGTGCCGTTGATCACGCTATGGAGATATGTGCTAGTGCCAGTAGCTACAGAGTGTTTAGTCTGAAAAGGCGGGGCTAGTGAAAGTAGCAAGATTCCCTCCTAGCTAGTGCGGGCCACTAGCAAACAGCAGCTGGCGCATGCGGGCACACAGGAGC
>NC_041386.1:705805443-705808848 GCF_002162155.2 Triticum dicoccoides | reverse complement strand
AGCTGCTCTCTCCCCTCCCATTTCTTTCTCTCTCCCAAAGATTATCATAGGAGTCACATCAACTCTCTCTCCCATGCGAAGGAGCACTTCATCCATTATCTACTCTACAGTGGAGGAGAGATGATGAGAGGTGCTGCTGTGTGTAAGAGAAAAGGAAGGGGGGAAAGAGAGGGAGCGCTTTTGTGAGTCAGAAGAGGAGAGAGAGAGGTGTTGTGACATTGTCTGACAGTTTGAGAGAGAAAAGAAGAGAGAGGCGTTGTGGGAGGGAGAAGGGAGAGATGTGTAATGCACGAGAGAGAAGCAGAAAGAGGTGATGTGTGTGAGATAGAAAAGGAAGAGAGAGATGATGTGAGAGATATAAGAGAAGGGAGAGAGATGTGTTGTCTGATAGTGTGAGAGAGAAAAGGGAGAGACAGGCGTTGTGATAGAAAAGGGAGATACGCTGCTAGAGTGAGCATGCGAAGATTATTGTTCTGCAAATCACATTGGGGAGCAGGCCACGGTTCAAATCTCGAGGAAAAGGAATCTGCTGCCAACGGCATAGATAGTAGGTACCGTGTAGCTCAGTCTTCATAAAACCACACTCTGGGTGGGGTGCTCAGGCTATGCTGCTTCATTTCAAAATTCTGAGGCTGGGCTGTCGCCATACCGTCAATTCGTCCATGGATGTTTCTGTTGGCAGTTACATTTTCAGAAGTTGCTTCTGCTTAACACGTGCACCATGGAGTTCTCTGCTATCAACCTCCCATCTGAACGACGATGGACCAGATGGTTTTTCATTGTCGAGGCAGAGGACGGAGCGCTTGGAAGACTCGCTAAATGGTACTATGATTTTGGGTACTTTCATGAGGATTTTGATGAGGACTCAGGCGATTCATATTGGCTCACGTATTCCGTTCTGACAAATAACCAATGGCACCCAGAGAAGGTCATCACATTGCCGGCAAAGCGTGCGATACTGATTGGTGTAGCCGAGGGATACCTGCTTATAAAGGCGCTGTACACCAACTCTTCGCAAGAGGAACTATTTGGATACTTTACGGTGGACGTGAAGACGTTGCAGGTTGAGCTGTTTGCACTAGTGCAGAACCGGCCTTTAGTGCCGGTTCGTAACGGCCTTTAGTGCCGGTTCGTCAATCGGCACTAAAGCGTGGGGACTAAAGGTCCCCCCCCTTTAGTACTGGTTCGTCACGAACCGGCGCTAAACTGACACCACGTGGCACGAGTCAGTCCCGTGTGTGTGTAGGACATTAGTACCGGTTGGTAACACCAATAGGTACTAAATGTTTAGGTTTTTTTATTTTTCCTTTAATTTTGTGTTTTCAATTTAATTTAGTGATTGTTTTACATTATAATGAGTTGTTAAATCATTAGGTTAAAGTACCACAGATTAGTTTCGACTGATGCATTCATAGCTATATAACTAGCTAAGTGATCAAGAGTATGCATATATCCATATTATACTTGATCACCTAATTAGGTGATCAAGTATAATATATATGGATATGGCATATACTTGATTACCGCTATCTAATCACCACCAACACTATCTTAAAGAAGAAACATTCACTTGTACCAGAAGCAAAAATATCATCGAGTTCAACATGATGGTCATGATATTATAAGCGTTCATAACACCACAAAAGCAAATCATTCTTTGAGATTAAGTTCAGGAAGAAGAACACGGACTTGAGAAGACAAGTACTAAGAGCATGAAACTAGCTAAATCACTCTTGCTGCTCTCTCTCAGGTAAAATAGCATAGAACATGTATAGCTCTCCTGATTCATCATACTGGAGCATGCAGATGATCATGTCTCCTAATCATGGGAAGCGCTTCTCATTGCTGCCCCCTAGTACTTCTCTGTGATCGTTAACAATTTTCTTCCAATCTTTCACAATTAAGCATTCATCACTTCTAGAAATCCTGAATGCACTCATGTGCAATGCAGGATATCTTCGCCTTAAGCTAACAATTGACATGCGACCTTTAGTCTCAATCCCCTGAGGCACAACTGTCATCGGGAGTTCCTGTTGAAGAACATCGTATAGTACTTGATTAATATACTTAGCAATGAAAGTTTAGCAAAAAAATATGTATGCAAAAGATGCACTGAGGACAAATAGTAAAAATCTTACCATCATTCCTAAATAGATGTGACCGTAGTTCAATACGATCACTATTGGTCGCACGTTTTGAGTACTAACATTTCTAAGTGCAAGAAGAAAATTTGTCTTGACAGTATGAAGATCCTCAAGCCATGAAATATAATGACTTATCTCCTCGCAGTTTAGTTCAGCTCCGGGACAGTATTAGGTCCGGTCTACCAAGCGCCGGACATGTTTGCTTGAATGGAAATAAGCTGTCAATAGAAATTAGTTGTCAATTATTTTTGAATAAGCAATATCAAAGACAAAAATATAGTTGAGAATAACTCACATAATGGTAGAACTGGAGGCGTCTGCACATCGACCCAGATATCCCTATTACCTTCAATATCATCTTCCGGACGAATATCAAAGGTGATAGTCATATCATGCTCAAATGCATAAGCCTTGCATAGTGCTTGCCAATTTTTGCATTCAAAATAGGTGTACGTGTTTGCATTGTATACTTTGACGTTGAAAGTATAACCATGCTCAGTTTTCAGGTAAACTCTCTTTACCTCCATAGTTTCCATAGCTTTGAAACCTATCTTATCCAAGACAAAAAAAATTGCATGACAGGGGATGCGCTAGTAGAATAGTGAAAATTAAAAATTATAAGTTAAAGCAAATGAAGCATATATAAGTCATGCTTAATTACGAAAACAGACTTGTCGTTGTGACTTACTGTATCGAATTCGAAGGTCTCATCCAGCTTGATGCTGAATCGCCTATCATCAACAAAGAAATTTCTGTCACACATGCCGCGTTAGTCTTCAAAGTATTCGCACATAATGAAATCTTTTTCGTCGTCAGACGACATTTCCTATGTTCATATAGGCGAAACATTAATTCAACTAGTACAACTAAGCATTTACTAAAAAAAACTAGTTCTATTAATTCAACTAATTCAAATAATCTCATATACCTAAATTTTGAAACTAAAAATAAACTAGTTATATTAATTCAACTAGTTCAACTAAGCATTTACTAAAAATAAATTAGCTATATTAATTCAACTAGTTCAAATAATCTCATATACCTAAATTTTCTTACTAAAAATAAACTAGTTCTACTAATTCAACTAGTTCAAATAATCTCATATACCTAAATCTTGTTACTAAAAATAAACTAGTTCTATTAATTCAACTAGTTCAACTAAGCATTTACTAAAAATAAACTAGTTGAATTAATATAACTAGTTCAAATAATTAATCTCATATACCTAAATTTTCTTACTAAAAATAAACTAGTTCTATTA
>NC_041386.1:705804979-705805399 GCF_002162155.2 Triticum dicoccoides | reverse complement strand
CTAGTTCAACTAAGCATTTACTAAAAACAAACTAGTTATATTAATTCAACTTGTTCAAATAATCTCATATACCTAAATTTTCTTACTAAAAATAAACTAGTTCTATTAATTCAACTAGTTCAACAAAGCATTTACTAAAAATAAACTAGTTATATTAATTCAACTAGTTTAAATAATCTCATATACCTAAATTTTCTTACTAAAAATAAACTAGTTCTATTAATTCAACTAGTTCAACTAAGCATTTACTAAAAATAAACTAGTTCTATATTCATCTAGCTAACAATTGACATTAATATTTAACAACTTTTCTATCTAATTCATCTAACATTAACATTCTAATATTCTTATCTATGGAATTCATCTAACATTAATGTAAACAATAGAAAATAGAAAATAAGTGAAAAAATATGTGTGTGT
>NC_041386.1:705801515-705804969 GCF_002162155.2 Triticum dicoccoides | reverse complement strand
AATTTTCTTACTAAAAATAAACTAGTTCTATTAATTCAACTAGTTCAAATAATATCATATACCTAAATTTTGTTACTAAAAATAAACTAGTTATATTAATTAAACTAGTTCAACTAAGCATTTACTAAAAATAAACTAGTTATATTAATTCAACTAGTTCAAATAATCTCATATACCTAAATTTTCTTACTAAAAATAAACTAGTTCTATTAATTCAACTAGTTCAAAAAATCTCCTATACCTAAATTTTGTTACTAAAAATAAACTAGTTCTAATTCATCTAACATTAATATTCTAACATTCTTATCTACGAAATTCATCTAATGTTAATCTAAACAATAGAAACAGAAAATAAGTAAAAAAAATGTGTGTGTGTGTGTGTATAGTACTGTGTGTGTATGTGTGTGTACGTACATGTGTGTGTATGTGTGTATGTGTGTATGTATGTGTGTGTGTGTGTGGGTACGAGCGACGTACGGGCGGCGACGACGGGCGGCGGGGGCGGCGATCGAGGGCGGCGGGGACGATGGCTCAGCGGCGGCGACGCGATAGATATGTCGCGCGAGAGAAGTGGAAGAAGAAGTGTCGATCGAACTGAATTTTCGTTAGTGCCATATATATAGGAGGGGCCTTTAGTACCGGTTGGAGCCACCAACCGGTACTAAAAGCCAATTTTTGCCAGGCCAAGCGGCGGGAAACGAGGGCCTTTAGTACCGGTTGGTGGCTCCAACCGGTACTAAAGGGCAACCATTAGTACCGGTTGGATCCATCAACCGGTACTAATGGTCGTGCGCTGCCACCCTCGATGCACTATGTTTAGTCCCACCTCACTGAGCAAAGGGCAGCCGCACTGGTTTATAAACCCAGCCGCGGCTGCTCTTTCGAACTCCTCTATATAGCGGGCTTCTTGGCCTAATTAGGGCGCGCTGCCCTGTGAGCCTGCCGGCCCTTCTGGGTCTGAATTTGCACACCCTAGGTCTGGCAGGCCCACTGGACAGCGCTCCAACTATTTTTTTGTTGTATTTAGTTTTTTTGTGAATATTTTTGCTTTATATAGTTTTTTTTCTTTTCTGCATTATTTAATTTCTTCTATTTATTTTTGAGTAATTTTTTATAGAGTATTTTCTTTTCTGCTTTATTTTTTTTCTTCTATTTATTTCTGAGTAGTTTTTTTGCTGTATTTAGTTTCTTTGTGAATATTTTTGCTTTATATAGTTCTTTTCTTCTCTGCATTATTTATTTTCTTCTATTTATTTTTGAGTAATTTTTTATATATTTTTTTCTTTTCTGCATTAGTTATTTTCTTCTATTTATTTTTGAGTAATTTACTTTTTTGCTAGCCTTTGCACAATTAAAGGAACAACAGCCAAGAAGTAAAAATTACAATATTCAAGACCGAAGAAACCTTTGAACTTGACACCAACGCCCGTCATAGGCCTCCGGTACCACCATAGCAGCCACCAAAGGAAACAATGATAGATCACCTTCACACCTGAGCTCGTAGCGGCTCCATCGCTGATATGCAGCTTTGCGGACCTCCAAGGTGGTTCACCAAAGATGCCGGAGGAGAAAACCATACCTGCCATCCACGAACCACGAACCCACACGATCCACCATCTTCCAGATGCCGCCGTTGCAGACCATAATCTGCATCCGCTCCTGGACTACCTCCCAAGGTCCGCGCCGACGCTGGACCAAACGCCGTCGCAACGGCGAAGCCCGAGGACACAGATCCACCGAAGTCACCGGCGGAGGGGAGCCGGCGGAGGCCGGCGGCGGAAGCGCGAGTCCGCTTGCGCTAGAAGCTAGATCGCCTTTTTCTTTCTTCACGAGAAAGAAAAGCGAATAGTTCACATACCCCCACGGCGCAAGTTTCCCACGTAATGCTTGTGATACTTTGAGAAGTAACATATTTGAATTATGCATCTGAATGCAGAAAAAATGCATTGATCAGTACCCGCCTTTCAGCCAAAACGCGCTACTGCTAGAGAGAAGTACATAAAAAATACATTGATCATCAATGATCTTTTTATATAGAATCTAAATTGTTAATAGGAATCTACCCCGATTTAAGAACCGGTGAAGACTCCTATTGCAGCCACAGATCCTACACATAGAGTTCAATGAAGACCAAATGCTTGTGATAGTTTGAGAAAGTAACATATTTAAGGTGATAAAAATCTTGCTAGGGGAGCGAGGTGGGAGTAAAAATAGATCTGCAACCACCTCTTTAGTACCGGTTCGTGCCACGACCCGGTACTAAAGATGCTGGTGGCAGGCCAGCACCTTTAGTACCGGTTCGTGGCACGAACCGGTACTAAAGATTCGCATTGAACCGATACTAAAGATCTCCTCCCACCTAGCCATTTGAACCGGCACTAATGGCACATTAGTGCGGCTCAAATGCAAACCGGTACTAATGTATCTCAGATTTGACCCTTTTTCTACTAGTGTTGCTGGGCTTAGCGAAGCCATCTCACCCAGTCAGCTATACGCTGGTTTCACACCATCATTATGTCCGCCAACTATATAAGTTGGCCGAGCTGTTCAAAGTACTCTTTGCTTACTCTTTTTCAACTTGGTTACAATGTGGCACAGCGAAGCAATACTTGGTAGGGATTTGCTTGATGGTAATATGCTTATTTTCGTGCAGTCAGTGCTTGTTATGGAATATGAATGCAGCCAATTCATATTCTGTCAAGCATTTGCCCTCTATTTTTGGGCTGTCTGCAGTTTCTGTCTATAAGGGCTAGATGACTAAATGGATACAACTTTTCTATCATTCTTCTAGTAAACCGGAGTTGGCCTTGGACATGCATATTTTACTGGCTCTGTTGCTTTATTTCTAGTTAGTTCTCCACTCTTTGCTTGAATTAGGTTCTTTGGTTAGTGCTGATAACTCATTTTGATCAGCATGCTCACATCCTTTTCACTTTTTTGCCTTAATACTTCCTCCGTATCAAAATATAAGATGTTATTTAACATTGTCATGGTGCCAAAAAACGTCTTTTATTTCATACAGAGGGAGTACATTTTTTGTTTCTATGATTTTTTTATATAACATTTATATAACTAGTGTGGTGTCAAAAATAGTCTCATATTATGCGACGGAGGGAGTAATTATGAAGTAACAACTGCCCTTTGTTTATGCTCTGAGTAGCCGTTGTAGAAGGGCAGTTGTAGAAGCAATGAGGTAGTTCTGTCAGTTTCTTTTTTTATGAGGTTTCAATCCACTCGCTATTTATAAACCTGTTAATATGTGAATATTTTTGTTACTACAATTTCAATGTGTAAAGAATGGGGGTGCCCTGCTTATATTATGTGTATCCTTGATCCGGTGGATCCCTACAATGCAAGTACTAGTGTTGGCTACGATGCTAGTGCCAAGAGTTTCGGCCAAAAAGAAGGTAATAAATCAAATAATGAATAAGGTAGAGCAGGCAAAGATTTTTTC
>NC_041386.1:705788498-705801295 GCF_002162155.2 Triticum dicoccoides | reverse complement strand
GGCGAAGATTTAGTCTAGCTGCCAATGCTAGTAATAGTCAGATGCACTCGTTGTAAGTGTTGGACCCAGTACAATCGCTGCCCTATGCCGCTAATGCACGTCAAATGGAGTTTGCCAGAGTTGAAGTCACAGAGGACGTCGGACATCGAGCGGTCTGCCGAGGGATCTCGGGTTTGTTCCGATGGCAGTTGTGCTCTTGGAGAAGACGGACTTATCATGAAACGGTCCAACTGAGCAGCATTTCAATTTGACTTCTTCACATCTGACTCGAGCATACTATGGTGCTCTCGAATGGAGTATATGAGCTTGTCAGTTTCCTCTAATATCTCAACTGGTGCCAGGACAACAAAAGGTTGTAGATACAACATCTAGCTTAATAGATAATTCTTGGTTGATAAAAAGAAGTTGCATTCTGATTTTGAGTAAGCAGCTTGAGAGCTAAATGGAGTGTGCAAATATCGTTGGCGAAATATGAGAGGGTATATATTGAGCCCAACATAAAAACAAACAAACAAGGAAACATAGCATGCGGCAGGTATGACACCAGTGTACACAACTCATGAGTAGTAATGTTGGTTAGGTTTATTTTGAGGTGCGGTAGATATGACTAGTACCTCTTGCACTTCAAACTAACTAAGGGTGATTCGTAGCTCACACGTCCATTTCATGGCTATTGGGACACTTGGAGGCATGTACAAGCAATATAAGACGTCCGTTAAAAATTAATTAATGATATGGTTGTGTGCATCTCTTGATGCAGAGACTGGGGATAATCCTCTTTTTCAAAAAAAATTAACTCATGATAGGCAACGGTTATACCACGATAGAACACTAGATTAAGTTTTTTTTCCATAGGTATACTGAATTAAGTTTACAACATGTTCTCTGCTAGTAACTGAGCTTAACGTACCTCCCTAAGTATTATCGTAATTACCGACATACATTCTCTTGATTTGTTGTTTTGTTTACTCCAACAAGCATAGTCGTGTAAAGGGAATGCGTTATGGCAGTACAGTACTTCAGTGGTTGCTCGGGTGTTGGCTCTGCTGAATGAACCTGTGGATAAAATGCCGTATGTAAGTAGTACTTCCTCCGTAAACTAATATAAGATCAGTAAGATCACTACAGAGGGAGTACAAAAGTTTCTAGATTTAGAAATGAAACCAATTACTCCACCTCCACACATGCACGTGCGCTTATTCAAGCCACAAGACTGACATGCCCAGTTCGAAATAATTGAGTTACAAAATTATATATATGATTCACAGTCCTGAAGCTACTTTATAGGAAGGATTTATGAAATAGTCATGAATGTGGCACACAAAAGCAATACTTAGTAGGGATTTGCTTGATGGTAATATGCTTATTTTCTTGCAGTCGGTGCTTGTTATGGATGCAGCCAATTCATATTCTGCCTAGCATTTTTCCCTCTATTTTGGGCTGTCTGCAGTTTCATGCTCCCTCTGTTCCTAAATATAAGTCTTTTTAGAGATTCCAATATGAACTACATACGGAGCAAAATGTGTGAATCTACACTCTAAAATATGTCTATATTATACATCTGTATGTAGACCATGTTGAAATCTCTAAAAAAAACTTATATTTAGGAACGGTGGGAGTAGTTAATCAGTGTTATGCATGTAGCGTGGGTGAGTTTTGTGATGTGATGTCTAATTTATATGCAACTTGAAGCTTATTATACTTGGTGAGCAATTCTCATCAAGTGAACATGTATATAAACATCTTAGGGCTGGATGATTAATAAACAAATACACCTTTTCTGTCATTATTCTAGTAAACCGGAGTTGGCCTTGCCAAGGACATGTATATTCTTCTGGTTCTCAGTTGCTTTATTTCTAGTTAGTCCACCCTTGTTTTCTTGAACTAGCCTATCCCGCGCGGTGGCACGCCGCGCCCTGTCGATACAGTGTTTTATATGGATTATGATTTGATTAGGCTTAAACCTCTCTTCTCTCTTGGTGGACACACACGTATTGTTACTGGCAACAAATGTTGATTTTCCTTTCTTAGCAATCATACTTAATTTTGCATACATGGGGTATCCGCGGCACAGGTCACGCATTGTTGGCGTGTTCCATTGAGATTTGTGTGCTATAGAGAAAGGGTTATGTGTTGAACATTTTGTTGTTTGATTGGTTTGTACACATGTTGTTGTCCATTCATTCATTTCATCATGAACCAATTGTGCGTATTAGCTATAATTGTGTGTGTCAAGTCTTTTCTACGTGTGTTATTTACGTGGCAAAGCATTGGTTACTACTTGCTACTGCAAATAGAGGTTTTGTTGTTGCAATTTCCCTACGCAGTTGGGCTGCATGTGCAAGATATTATTGCCCTGCTTTAGCTACAACAACAATTTTTGCTGTTATTGGTGCATTGCATGCACCACCAGTTGCTTGCAAGCTCATCATCAGTTTCTTCTCTGAAGAAGAGAGTTGAAAGATACTACTCACTTAAGCAGCACAAATCCTTTTTTTCATGATAATTGAAACCAGATTGCTGAGATCAAGCCTTCAACGCTCTTAATTATCACCAGACATACATAAATGGGTAAACAATTGGGGATCATTAATTAATTGGTATGACAGTGCAGTGGATGGAATAAATATGCTAAGCACAAGGAGGAGGCGACGGGGGTGGAGAAAAGATATTCTACCATGCATGGTATATACCATGCATGTATCAGCCACCGGTTATCTTTGAGATTCGGATCCGTGCATGATCTGGTCTTTGTGTTGCTTAGTTAACCTCAATTTATGAACTTGTTATATTAATTTATGTCATATCAATCGTCATATCAATCAGTCACTATTTCTCCTGACAACTTTTCCCGTAGTTATTACTTGCAATATCTCTCATCTCACTCACAAAGTAGGGACGAGTAGTGCTACACTCACTCAGGGTTTTTTCATATGATTCTAAAATTTAAATTTATTGTATCTTCTGAACCGTAAGTTTGATTTATGATACATTTGCAAATTTATGTTCCTTGTGAAGAGAATGTTGAAATAAGATCACTCTTGAATATATTTTCACAAATTTTAAAATTCAAATATGAAACATGGAGAGACCTTACGAAACCGTAAATAACTATTGTATGTACCAAGTTTCATCGAGTTTTTTATAGATCGGTTTTGTTTAAAATATCTCTTCGGTATAAACACATTTGTCCAAATAGAATATAACACAAACTTTTATTCCAGAAGATATCAAGCATCCAAATCTTTAAATAGAAAGAGAAAATATATTTTTGGGATAGAGTTGCAAAAGGGGAGGCATCCAAACGGAAGAACACTACTCCGTATTTAAGAAAGGCTGACACACACAAACTGACCATGTGATAGAAAGGTGGAGAAAAGTAAGACGTACAGCAGGTTAGTACATTGTGATTTCTTTAGGACACTGAAATAATTAAGCGGCTGATCAATGCACGGTGACCCAGCCGTTGGCCTTGGATCCAAAGATTCTACATAGTGCAGACACATATGGCACACACACTCACTCACCGTATACCTACACCTTCCGCTGCCACTTTACAATGTGAGCGGCTTACTCATGCACAGTCTCACACTCACAACCTGCAGGTTTAGCAAAGGAGGAGGAAGAGAGAAAGAGTCATGCAGCCAGGCCTGCATTTTTTTATATTTCCATGGGAAAAGATCAGTAGGCGGACATGGACGTAGCAAGCAGCGGGAAATATGCAAGGAAATGGCCGATTGGGAGGCGCAAGTGCAAGTGCTGTGTTAAGAGCTGCGAGGCGCAAGGAGCCACTTGGTGATATTGGTGTGCCATCAACCACCTTGTTGGATGAGTTTCTAAGCGGTTTCAGTTGCGCAGCGCCGCGGTCCTTGTTCAAACAACCGATTCATGTGCAGATTGACGGGGCATCTACTTGTTCCGAGAGGCGTAGTGGACGTTTGGAGAAGAATAACAGGAGCTACAACATTCCTACTGCCAAGCGCGCTGAATATAGGTTGGCGGAGGCTTAAGGGAAACTCCCGAAGGGGATGTCATCTAAGAAAGGCTCCGAGGAGGATGTGCAAGAGAAGATGAACTCTTATCTTCGGATGTACAAGAAACCGCCTACGCCGACTGCGATCCAGGCAATTCGTGCATTGGTGGAGGCCAATGGTTGATCTCATGTTTCAAAAGGTTAGGTGCGAGTTCACTTCTAGTTGCAGGCTTGTTCTTGAGGTTACAGTGGTTGTCTTGGTCGGATATGCTGTGTTGACGGTGGTCTTGGGCCTCGGCACCCTTGTATCTGGCTCGGACGACGTCCCTTGAGTGCTAGTCCGGTGTGTGTGGTCTTCGCCGGTTTCCTTTAATTAACCGATGCATGTATGGTTTTTGGGTCCGGTTTCCCTTATTAACCGGACCAACTCTCTTCTTCTATATGCAAATGCAGGAGCTCTGCAAATGCAGGAGCTCCCCGCCCTCTGACGAGGTTTCGTCAAAAAAGGCGCACGTGCTGTGTTATTATCCATCTATCTATGAAAATTCTGACACAGGATTTGCTTGTGTTCCTTCTGAATTTGAGTAGTATTTGACACACCGGCATGTGCAGCTAAGCCGCCACGCCAGCTATTTATCGTCGTTGGGTAGTGCCGAAGTGGGTACTGGCGACGGTAGCTGGAATGATAGTGCGGTGTCAATCCGTTGTACAAACATGTTCGGAGACTCCGGAAACATGTCTGAGAAGCGAACAGGTTTCACATCCAGCCGCAGCTTGCAACCTGCCGGCGCTCACCGGGCCCACATCACGGAGAAACCGACCGGTGCTCTGTCGAACGTTTTCGTACGCCCTTGTTCGTTTCTATCTCACCGCCATCCCAGACGCCATCGCCAACCTGATGGCGCTGCGCAAGCTCATATTGAACAACAACCAGATCGTGGGCGCCATCCAGGCCTCCATCAGCCGGACGGCCAGCCACGAGAAGCTCCGCAGCAGCGGCAACAAGAACCAGCGAGCGCTCTCGCCGGAGATCGACAATTGCTCCAACCTCACCATGCAAGAGACGTACTGCCAAGAGCGCGTTGTGAAGAGAATCAGGAGAGTTCGATTGGGCGGTCTTTGCGCGGAAGCCGAGGTAGTGACTGAGCCGGCGCCGGCGGCACCAGCCGAGGATGAGACGATGACGATGACGCCGGGATGACGGTGGAGAGAGACGGTGACGGCGGCAAACGACCTCGTGGAGACCAGAATCTCTGGCCCCCCTCCCGGGGAGCACGGCCGACTCAAGAACGTCGGCACGCTGGCCATCTACACGGCTCTACTCACTGCCCGATCCGGTCGGAGCTCGGCGAGTCGTTGTGTTGCAGCAGGCTGTGGCTGCCATACAAGACGGCGCAGCCGCCTGCGACCGGTTCCTCACGGTCGATGACGCGTGCTCTCCCGGGCTCCAGGCCACCACGTGCACGAACAAACGATCGTCGCGCCACGAGCTCCGCCTGGTCGCGCACCGATGCAAACACACCAAGCTCTGCCGACGCCCACCGCGCACGGTCGACCTGCTAGCCACCAGCACCGCCGCAGAGTCGTATGTGCCCCGTGCTGGTCGTCACCATGGCCGGGGAGCGCCGCGCTTCGTCGGGAGCTCGCTAACCATTGGCACCACTGGCCGGAGGCCTCCAGCAGCCCCTGTCGTCGCGCCCTGAAGCCGATGGACACCCAGGCGGAGAAGAAGACACACAGAAGAAGGAAAGAGGGCCTCGCCAGTGTAATCTACGTCGCCTGGACTTCCGCCCGACCAAAGGCCTCGCCGGTGAGTCGCAGGAGGTCGTTGAAACCTACCTCGCCTGCTGGCACATCCTGGTCGGCCCAGGTACCTCCTACCTTGCTATTCGACATCATGTGCTCCATTGATGCGGCCGCCGATGATGGCATGAGCAGCGACGGCCAGCGAGCACCGCGGCAACCCCGCCGCAATGAATGAGCAGCAGACAATCCATCAGGAACGGTAGCCTCTCCCATTAAGAAAGGACGACCTGCAGCAGGAACACGGCCGCCGTTGTGCACCCGATTGATGACGGCTGCCTGGATTCCGGAATGACACCCCGTGGGCCTTGATCAGAACGAACAACACTGGGAGGAATCATCAATAAATATGGCCGTAGATGAGCAAGTAGCGGAACCCGCGATGGAAAGAAATATTTATAGGGAGTCCGTGGAGAAAAACCAATTCAAACACAATCACCTCAACGCGAAACAACCAGAACATCCGTACAAAGCGGCAACCGCCTCCACATGCACTGAATCGAAGCCAAATCGTAAACAACCGCTGTCGTGGCATCCATAACGCAACACGCGACGGAAATGGACACGTAGGCAGACGATTCTCAAAAAAAGACACGCAGGGAGATGCATGCTCGAGAAAAAAAATAGACGAAGCGATAGGCAAGCCACATACACGCCCGTCCAAGCAGATGACGACAAAAAACTGGTAGCAAACCCGCCTCCGCATGCAGCGCGCACATGCAGGCCAGTGGTAACGGGAGGATCAGGCGCACGGTTCACCAATGGCAAACTCTGGAACAAATCGAACATGGAACTGCTAGGGTCATACAAAAGTGCACCCAGCCACATCCCCCATTAAATAGCGTGGCAGCCTCCCATTGGTCCCTTTTTACTGATAGAAAAAAGTCAAAAAGCCCAGGTAAAAGAAACCTAGCTAGGTTTAGTATATTTAGAATTAGGTCCTTTGGCTAAGGCTGATATTACTGGTTTCGATGAGCATGCTCACGTCCTTTTCACTTTATTATTTTCTTGGTAAAAATTATGAAGTTACAACAGCCCCTTGTTTGTGCTCTGAGTAGGAGTTTTAGAGGCAACGAGGTAATTGTGTCAGTTTTTTTTACGTGGTTTCAGTCCACTGGCTAATTACAAACCTGTTAATATCTGAATATTTTTGTTACTGCAATGTCAATGTCTAAAAGAATGGGTATGCCCTGCTTAAATTATGGGTTTACTTGGTCCAATGGAACCCTGCAATGACAAGTACTAGTGCTGGCTACCATGCTAGTGCCAAGAGAGCAGCACAACAAACAAAGTAGAAAGAACATGCAGTTGCTGCCAAATAAAAGCACTAGCAGAGGGAAGGAAAATAATCTGTGTACAAACACTAATAAATCTTGTAATGAATAACCTAGAGCAGGCGAATATTTATATATAGTCTGGCTCCTAGTACAGTATTTTTTTTAAGGGAAACAACAGGACTACTGCGTATTTTCAGCAAACATGCTAGTAAAGTAATGATCAGATGCACTTGGTGTTAGTGTTGAACCCAGTACAATTAAAGGCAATCGCTCGTCTAAGCTGCTAACACATATCAAATGAAGCTTCGAGGAACAAAATTCATCGAGGACGTCCAATATCAAGCGGTCGCATGGGTGCTGCCCAGGAAACTGTAGGCTGCCTTGTTCAGGGCCAATGAATGTGGACTGAGTTTCGGAGAAACCACTTAGCAGGCTGCCATTGTACTATGGGTAACATGGTCAGCTTCAATCTGACGATAGCTCAGCTCCTGGAGAAGACGAATTTATCATGAAATGGTCCAACTGAGCGGCATTTGAATGAGACTACCTCCCATCTAATTTGTCTAGCAGACGGTGCTCTCGAACAGAGTATACCAGCTGTGTTGGAAATTTGCCTGCCCTTAGGATCGATCACATCAAATTACGATGAACACGCACATGTAAAACTGATAGCCATGGAGCCCTTGTCGTGCCTCTTTTCTTCCTCTTTATTTCTTTTTCTCCTTTTCTCTATGTTACAAATCCACGCTCCCTGCCTTCGTTTATATATGTTTACGCAGCAGACAAATCTCAACGCACGCACGCACTCGAACTCCAACTCTGACTACTACTCTACTCAGACATGACATGCCAAGTCCAACCGGGCAGCTCTTTTCCGTTCTAGTCAAACTTTCCTAAACTAATCAATCGGCAACGCTGATCACAACTTAGACCTAATCTGAGTCATGCGTATACTACTATGACACGCCTCAGTGCAACTCTAGCCGGACTAGTAGTATTCACACCCCTACACTTGGACTAGGAAACAAACTCAAACCTACCTAATCCTAGCAACACATGTTTGGATTATCCAACAAGCTGGTCAGTTTCCTCTAATATCTCAATTAGTGCTGCCATGGCAACAAAAGGTTGTAATCTATGATATATTTAGCTAAATAGATGATGCTTGGTTGATAAAACTAAGTTGCATTCTGATTTTGAGTAAGCAGTGGGAGAGCTAAACAGATTGTGTAAACATTGTTGGTGAAATATGAGCTGGTATATATTGAGCCCTACATCGAAGAAACTGGACAAGGAAACATGGCATGCAGCAAGTATGATGACAGGGTACATAACTCATGAACACCAGCATTAGTTAGGTTTATTTTGAGGTGCGGGAGATATGACTAGTTCCTCTTCCACTTCAAAGTAGTTAAGGGCCATGTGTGAGGTTTGAAGCTTAGCTCACATGTCCTTTGTTTTATGGCTGTTAGTTACAGCCCTTGGAGGCATGTAGAAGCAACATAAGCCGTTTGTTAAAGATTAACTTATGATATGCAATAGTTATACCTCTATAGAACACCAGACTACGTTTTTGTTTCATGGGTACACTGAATTAAGTTAACAACAAGTTCTTTAGTGATAACTGAGCTTAACCTACCCCCCTAAATATTACTGAAATTAACTCCATGCATTATCTTGATTTGTTCTTTTTCTACTCATCGGCGAGTGTCAATGGTGAACAAGCATAGTAGTGTAAGGAGCAATGGGTTGTGGTGGTGCTGCAGTAGTAGCTCGGGTGTTTACTCTGCTGAATACACCTGTGGATTAAATGTCATGGGTAAGCAGTACGAAGTTCCTAGTTTCGAAATGAAACAAAATACACTACCTCCTCACATGCAAGTGCGCCATAATCTTATTCAGGCCCCAAGCCTAGTCTGCCTAGTTCGAAATAATTTGAGTTACGAAATTTTATGACTCACAGTCTTTAAGCTAGTTTACATGATGGATTTATGAATGTTGATGCCTCAGTGTAGAAGCTAGTGGTATTCACGGAGGGGCTCATAACAGCCTGACAATTGACAAATATGTCGATAGTGATGGAGAATACATTTCCAAAAATGATATAAGACACATATATCTGGAGAGGATTGTTCAGTTGCCATATGGTCCAAGGATACTCGGAAAATAAATTGTGGCATACAGGTATGGCCATGAGTCGAAGATTATACTCACTAACTAGGAAGCTGTCGAGTCACAAATTGAAAGTAGATGTTGCTATGAGTTACTCCCTCCGTCCGGAAATACTTGTCGCAGAGATGAATGTATCTAGACGTATTTAAGTTCTAGATACAACTATTTTTATCCATTTTTGCGACAAGTATTTCCGGACAGAGGGAGTACCATCAGTGGCTAGCTATGACTTTTTTTGAGGGGGTGGCTAGCTATGACTTTGTTGGTCGTTTGATTGCTTCTTGGCCAGTCTCATGATTGTAAAACATGCACAAATTCTAGGCGCATAGTTTAACACCACCCACCCACCCCCAATTATAACTTGCTCGACAAAATCTCAACTATATAAAGATCTGTGGCATCATAGATTCATTGCTCGTCTTTCTTTTACTTCTTGGATACAAAGGTGGAATTTCTTTTTCCAGTTGACACGCTAGTACATACCCAGATGGATACATCTCAAAATTGATACGTGTATTAGAACATGTAGGGCTTGATCCAAGGTTTTGTACGCATGGACAGTATAGTCCTTCCTATCTGGTACTAGTTTGCACTGTACAGAGTTGTTCAGTCTGACAATGTTGCTAGTCTTTTTTTGCATTCTTCATTTTATTTTTTCACAGATGATTCCTACCTAGATTCTCATCATAGTTTTGATGTTTTTAGGGAACGTAATGGTTGGGTCATATGGCTCCTTCTATGATGAGCCTCACATTGTCGGACAAGTGGGCACCTTATATGAAAGAAATTGCGCCCGCATAGACATGGTGGGTCTGGACACTGCCAAGGTGATACTAACATGAAGCAGGAACATCTACTTCCTTGCCCTCTTGAATAAGGAATGAGACTTGTATTGCTTGTTTAGGATATGGAGAATTTTTTTCAGGACTAAGAAGAGAGCCCGACTTCATGAACACAATTGTCCCTAAACAAGCTAAGCGAGTAAATGCCATCGTTTTCCAAAGTTTTGAACTCTTCAAAGATAGCTGTCACCGTTCCAGTTCGGATATAAAATCCATTCAGTTGCCTCTAGTATCTCAAGTGGGACCATGACAAACACCATTATAGATACAATACCTAGCTAAAGATGATGCTTGGTAGACAAAAGTTGCATTCTGATAGTAAGCAACGGGGCTAAAGGGATAGCGCAAACAACCATGGCAAAACTGAGAGGGTATATATATATTGAGCCCATAACTAAAGAAATTTAAAAAGAAAATGAAAACATGTGGCAAGTGTGACACTCAGTTACACAACTCATGACCAGTAGCCCATAGTTAGGTTTGTTTTGAGGGGTGGAAGGTATGAGAGGTATGCAGTTTTTACAATGTGCGGGGATGGTAATGTTTTCTCTTGTGAACGTTAAGAATTTGATTCTCCCTCCATATCAAAATATAACACGTTCTTTGACACTATACATCTTATATTTTTTTACAGAGGCAGTAAATCATTGTGGGGATCGTAATGTTGTTCAATTACAACCAAAATTTAATTTGCCATTTTTTGGGGGGTGACTTCATAATTAACGCTTCAGGCCCAAAATGCATAGCGCTCGTGCGGCCATCGCACAGGCCTTGTCCCATTTATGGCTGGTTTGCTCGCTGTCTAGGTTGTACCACTCGATTCGCTTGCTCCCTGATTGCCCACGCGTGCTCTCGCCCGCCTTGCTTTATTTCTTGCTTTTCTTTCTGTAGTGTTGCTATGTTGTTTAAGAAAAAAAAACCGGCTATCAGTATTTAAAATAAAAACATTCACAAATTTGAAAAGGATACAAAATTTTGAAAATTTCTTGAATTTGAAAATATTTAATGGATTTGATTTTTTTTCTTAGATTTGAAAAACTTTCACAGATTTGACAAAAAATTGTGAATTTAAAATATGGTTCCTGAACTTGAATAAATGTTCACAAATTTAAAAATATTCACAAATTTGAAAAAAATTCATAGATATAAAAAGGTTTATGAATTAAAAAAACATTAATACTAAATTCCATGAAATTGAAAAATGTTCCCAAATTTGGAGAAGTTTGGGAATTTGAAAAGATTTCATGAAGTCGAGAAAACTTCATACAATTGAAAAGTTGTAAATTTTAAAAAGTCCATGAATTGAAGAAAGATCAAATTATTTTGAAACATAAGAACTAGAAAAAAAGAAAGAGCAACCAAAAGCTTCTAGAAGCTTCCCAAAACCATAAACAGATCAATGCCAAAATAGGAAAAGAAAAATTAAAAAAAATTGAAAAGACAAAAAAAAACTTAATAGGCAACCAACCAACAAAACCAGATTGAAAACAGAGAAATTAGCTCAAAACATAAAACAGAAGCGGCATTTAGAAGGTTTCCAAAACCAGTGTGAGAAGCTAAAAATGAGCAGGCCCTTTAAATTATCTAATGCTGAAAAGAGGTGTGTGCTATGTAAACAGCACACATATGCCAGCGTTGTTAGCCATGTAAACAGGTTGCTGCTTGATATAACAGCGCCAATGTATAAAAACAAACAGCTAGCCGCAAATCCAATTTTTTTTAAAAAAATCGAACTGAAACACTTTTTCAGAACGGGAATATTATTAGAAACTAAACTACTTTTCAAATCCGTGAATTCTTTTTAGGAAACTCACATTTTCCGAAAACAGTTATTCCCCCTTGAATGTTATTTTCTGTACGTGTAGTGAAGCATATAGATTTTTTAAAATTGAACACATTTGGAAAAACTTTAAAAGAATTTTTGAGGAAATGTGAACAAAATTTGAATTTTCAAACAGATTTCTAAAATTTGGTGAACATTTCAAAAAACAAGAACAAAATTTGTGAAGGTGATTCGAAAAAACTGTGCTTCTTCATAAAAGTGTATATGTTGAAAATGCGCACGCATTTTCTGAATTTCTGAACACATTTTCAACAACAGGAATATTTTCTGAAATACGTCAACAAACTATGAAATTCTGAAATTTTTTTGAAACTGCAAGCCTTTTTTGAATTTTTGACCAAATATGTGGAAAAATGGAACAATTCATGAAATTCCGAACAAACAATTTTTAAACATGAATATTTTGTGAATATGTGAACAAATTTGGTAAAGTAAAATCATTTTTAATTTGTAAAAAAGGAATATATTTTGAAGTTCCCAAACTTTTTCCAATTTGTGAACAAGATTTAATCATGTGAGCATTTTTTAAATTTATGAACAAATTTTGGAAATGGGAACTTTTTTTGAAATAAAATATTAGTTTTTGTACAAAATTTAAAAACATGAATTTTCGAAGTTTTGTGTAAACATGAACACTTTCCGAATTTGTGAACAAAATTTTCAAATCACGAACATATTCTGATTTTTAGAACAAATTTCAAAATGGAGAACAATTCTGAAAATCATAAACAAATTTGTTGAATTTGCAAACAAAAATTTGAAAACATGAACATTTTTGAATTTGTGAAAAAATACACACACTTTTTGAATTTTCAAATAAATTTTCAAAACATGAATAATTTTTTAATTCGTGAAGAAAATTTCAGAACAGGATTTTTTCTAAATGT
>NC_041386.1:705769089-705788190 GCF_002162155.2 Triticum dicoccoides | reverse complement strand
GAATGATAATTTTCAATATTCCCGAACAATTTTTGAAAAATGAGAACATTTTTCGAATATACGAACAATTTTTGAAAAAAAATCTTCTTTTGAAAAACGTTCAAAATTTAAAAATAAAATGTTCGTAAATTAGAAATTGTTCACATTTTTCAAAATTAAGAACATTTTACGAATATGAACTTGTTTAAAAAGATTAAATAACCTTGAAAAACAAAAAGGAAAAAATATTTAAAACGAAACAGAACAAAAAAAGAAAAGAAAAAAGAAAGAAGATAAATAAACAGAAACATAAAAAAAACAGAACACCGGAAAAAGAACCAACAAACCGGTTTAGGGAACTTCTAGAAGTTTCCAAAACCGGCAGGCTGGTTGCTGTGGTTGTACGAGCAGGTGTACCTAACTGGGCCGGCCCATCGCATCGCCGATCGGTTGCTCGCTGTGCGAAGCGCCGGCAGTTTGATGCAAAGCGCGGCAAATAGGATATTCCAATATAAGGCTGCAAATACCATGTTTCGCCCGTGATTCATAATAGGAACCGACTACTGGCGGACTAGTATCAGGCCAGCCCATTTACCTATTTATCATTTGTTTCATTCGCTCGTCCTCCTTCGATCGATAGGTTTGATCTAGTCTCATAATTTTTTCATCCTGTTATGTTCTTTATTGGTTTTTTCTTTTTCTTTTCTTTCCTCTTTTATGCTTCGGTTCTCTTGTTCTTTTCAATGGTTCTCTCGGGTTTCCATTCTTATTTTTTATGCTTTGTTCTTTTGCTTCTTATTTGTCTTTTTTCAATTTTTTGGTTTCTTCGCTTGTCTTTTTGCTTCTTATTTGTTTTTCTTCGGTTATTTTGGTTTCTTTTTAGTATATATTTAAAACAATGTTTTATACCAATTTAACATTTTATAAATGTGTGTTTAACATTTTTACAAAAATCATGTTTTGAATATTACTTTTCAAGTACATGTTAATTGGTTTTTCAAATACACGTTGAAACATTTTTCAATTGATAAAAAATATATTTTTTAAATATGAAAATGTCACGATAACATTTTCGAAACTTCTGAAGATTTTTATAAATGTAATGTACATTTTTTGTACAATTTTTTTATTGTATTACACTAACATTTTTACATTTTATAAAGTTAGAGGTCACATAGTATATATTTCTTAGTGAAATATCAATAAAGCAAACGACATTTTTACATGGAAGCAACTCAAAATGATAAATATTTTCCCTGGGAGACTGGGCCCTTTTTCGAGTATGAAAAACCAGGCTTGCGAATAAAAAATGAAAAGAAGGACCCATTTCGGAGGCCCGTTTCTCAGCATGCCCATTGACGAATACATAACAAGGAAAAAAACCAGCACCGCATTCCAATTCCCCACCCTGATGGCGGAGCCACCAACCTCCCTCCCATCACTGTCGGTCCCTAAAAAAATCACCCACCGGAGTCGCCGTTCCTTCAAACCCCAGATGATCCCCTCAAGGAGATCTGTGTCCGTCTCGCCACCATGTCAATTCGTCCACGGATGCTTCTGTTGGCAATTGCATTTCTTGGACAAGTTGCTTTTTCTTGACACGTGCACCATGGAGTTCTCTACTATCAATTTCCCGCTTGACCAATGATGGATTAGCCAGTCTGTCACTTTTGAGGCAGCGGAAGGAGCGCTCGGAATGCTTACTGATTGGTATTATCAGGACACCGAAGATGGCCCATACTTGCTCACCTATTCATTTATGAGAAATAACCAATGGCACTGGGAGAAGGACATCGCATTGCCGGTGTAAAGCGTGCGGTTTTTATTGGTGTAGCTGGGGTATACTTGCTTCTAGAAGCGCAGTACACCATGTCTTCACAAAACAAGCTAAAGTTTGGATACTTCTCAATGGACTTGAAGACATTGCAGGTCGAGCTTTTTGCTCCGCTTAGCGAAGCCGTCTCGCCTGGTCGATTATATGCTGATTTCCCACTATCGTTGTGTGCACAACTATATGAGCTGGTCACGTCGCTCAGCATACTTTCTGCATACTCTTATTTAATCTGGTCATGATGTGGCACAACAACCCAATCTAGGTGTGTGCATCCTTGATGTCTTCTGATATCTTGTTGATGCATAGGCTGGGTGTAATTGGTATCTTCGCGATATTAATATATTCCCTTTATTGAAAAAAATGTTGTGGGCTTTGTTTGATGGTAACATGCTTTGCACACTACGTATTTTCCGCAAGCAGTGCTGGTTGTGGATGCAATATGGGTAGTTCTGTCAGTTTGTTTTTGTTACATGGTTACAGTCCATCGTCTCTTTATGAACTTTGAAATCTAAACAGTTGTGTACCTGCAATGTCGATGCCTAAAATTTCTGGCTATTTAATTTTTAAATGTGCTTGAGTTCTAATCTAAAAATAGGAACACAACAAACAAAATTACAGGAAATGATTGCTGCCAAACAAAATAAGTCATGGCGGAAAAAACACTAGCAGAGGCATGAAAATAAATCAGTGTACAAACACTAGATAAATTAGGTGATGAATAAGCTAGAGCAGGCGAAAATGTATAGTCTCACTTCCAGTACTATCAATTATCAGATGCACTCGATGTAATTGTTGGACCCAGTACAATCAAAGAGCAGTCGCTGCGTTAAGCCAAATGGATCTTGCCGGAGCAGAAGTCAACACGGCGGTCGTGTGGTTGCTGCCAAGAAAACTCTAGGCCGCCCCGTGCAGTGCGGATGAATGCAGACAAAGTTTCGGAGACACTGCTCTGCGAGCTGCCACTCTATGACGGATAACACGGCGGCTTCAGTATGACGGCAGATCAGCACCTGGAGAACTCGTGCAGACACCAATTTAGCTAGAAGGTTTTGAAATCCCTTCAAAGATAGAAATCATGTCCACGAGCGGAACATAAGAGCTGGTCAGTTTCTTCTAATATCTCAACTTGTGCCATGACACAAAAAGGTTGTTGATACGACATCTGGCTTAATACGAGATGGTATCTGGTTGATAAAAGTTGCATTTTGGCTTATGAGTAAGCAGCCCCGGAGCTAAACAGATTGTGCAGACATTGATGGCGAAATATGAGAGGGTATATATTGAGCCCAACATCAAAGAAACTAAACAAGGAAACGTAGCATGCCGCAAGTATGACACCAGTCAGCAAAGTACATAACTCATGAACACTAGCGTTAGTTAGGGGTTTCTTTTTGAGGCACGGAAGATATGACTAGATCCTCTTCTACTTAAAATAAAGTAAGGGCGATGTGTGAGGTTCCAAGCCTACTCACACATCCATCGTTTTTTTTGGGTCCTACCGACTAAAAATCAACTCATGATATGAAACAGTTGTCATACGTGGAATATTTTCTTGTCGCATGTGTTATCATACGTACAAACCAGATCGACGGCTACATGCGTGGTGAGCCATGTTGGCCTATTTAGGACCTCCTATTGGTTTTCTTTGAAGGAGAAGAATTCACACGAATATTTTCTTATGCGAAATGCTAATGCTCTGCCAGGTGATTGCGCGCAGAGTTCCATCACCTGCGCAGCCGTTGGCTTGCCCTAGATCCATGTGTCCTCGCGCACACTCGCACATGTTCGTATCCCTTTCCTACCACACGCCTCTTGCTAAATATTTTAAATAATACATTTTTTATAAAATTTGAAAAATAATATACAATTTTAAGAAATTACAAAAATAATACGGCGTAGCCAGCGACAAGCCGAGTAGGGCCCAGTCAGCCATCGGTAAGCCAATTAGTGGCTGGGCCACCCGACGCACGGCCAGTCGGCCAGGTTGGATGCAGTCGGCCAAGGGAAGGCCGATAGGCCGGCCAATCGGCTTCTGCTAAGCCGATAAGTGGCTGGATGGATGGGGTGCTGCGTGTGTGGGTGTGATCGGTGGATGGCTGCGTGGGCATACGTGGGCTGATTGATTCCAGTTTTATATGTGTGAGTCCATGGGTTAGTCAGGCATACGGGTATTTGGGTAATCGCGTATGCATATACGGCCGGCCGGTGTACACATATTCGATGTATTCTATATACATCACTACACCAGGTCATGGACTACAACCCGGCCAGGTCATGCGCGTACGCACTGGCTGTAGTGCTGTACCAAGTCATGATCATGTGCTAGTACGCATCGTAGGTGGGTTTGTCATGCATCTGCACGTGCATGCATTGCCATGCAATACTGAAATCAATCAGTCCATGTAGTAGTACTAGTTAAGCACACATACAATATTGGAATCAATCAGCCCACCTACGCAGCCATCCATCGATCACACACGCAGCACCCCATCCATCCAGCCACTTATCGCCTTACCTGAAGCCGAAAGGCCGACCTATCGGCCTCCCCTCGGACGACTGCATCGCCCAGACACTAATCGGCGTACCGGTGGCCGACTGGCCCCTATCCGGCTTGCTCTAGCACCAGTCTATTTGTGTAATTTCTCAAAACCGTATATTTTAAAAAAACTTAGCATGCCTCTTTACCTTATCTTGCAACAGCAATGGTGTTGCAAACCATAGCGGCGAACTACGACTGTAACTTAGACAAGTTTTTGCAACATCAGTTCTGTTGCAAAAAAGCTCTGCAACAAATCCTTTATTTCAAAAAAAAAGTCGGCGACAAGAACTCTGTTGCAAAAATCTATAAAAAATCCTGCAGCAACATGACTTTTGTTGCAAATGTTTCTGCAGCAAAATCTTTATTGCGAAGTAGAGGAAAACGTCGAGCCGTTGGATTGTGCCACATCCAATGACTGACGCTTTTTAAAAGATCCGCCGACCGACGCATAGCAGCCCCTATAGACGTTTTAACAGTGAAAGGAAGGTTTTATACTAAGGGAAATGATTCTCATCAGCCAGTCCATAATCATGCGCGCGCCTGCCGCCTCGGTTGTGTGCCACGTGTGCCTTGTGGACCCCACCCACACCTCTTTTGAAACAGTATGCCTCTGTCTTGTACTTTATCCCTGTCTTCCTCAATCCTTTCATCCTAATTCAAGACTGCAAGGACGTTAGCCGGCGTCATGTGCATGTGCACGCTCGCCGCCGGCTTGCTCCGGCAGTCATCGTTCGCCGGCGAGGCAAGCCTTCGCCTCCCCAATTCCATCCCTCCTCTCTTCTTTCCTTGCCGTTCACATCTCTTCTACCTTGCATCTTGATCAGAATCACCGAGCCACCACCCACAGTCGGCGACAGTGCCTGAGATTCACGTAGCCCGGTCCTCGTTCATGCGGCGCGCGACGCAGTGCATGGCCTTTCCATCGGCGTTGTTTGTGTCGGGGGAGCCGTCCCTATCCTGTGTGGCCTGTTTTTGAAACAATGCTGTTGTTGCAATAGTCAACGAGGTTTCCGAAACAAAGCTCTTATTGCAAAAAAGGGATCATACGCAAAGATCCTTTTTGCAACGCACCAATGTTTCTGAAACAATGCTCTTGTTGTAATAGTTATCATTGTTTCTTAAACAATACTCTTTTAGCAAAGAGGGATCGCACGCTGAGCAACCTAGATCGGATGAGTGGCAGATCATTTAAAAAGATCCACCGGCCGACGCGTTACACACCCCTTTTCTTTTGGTTGTTGTTTGATTTATATAGATTTCTTTTCTTTAAATAATTCATTGCACCCTATTTCATAGGGAAATTTCTGTCCATTCAAATCTCTTGCAAAAACCCTTTTTTTTTGCCCCACAAAAAAAACACGCCTTGTTGCAATTAAAATCATGTAGAATTGAAGTGATCATACATCTTCTTTCTTTTACTCTTGTGAGAAGGAAAGAAGCAGCGACGACGAGGGACGACATGCATGTGACGCATACAAGTATACCTGGCCATGGAATAACCCGGCCCGCCCTAGTCAAGCTCGTGGGCCGGGCCTAGGCCTAGGTTTTTTTGAGCTCAAAGGTCAGGCTAGGCCGGGCCTGCCATATTTGTGATTTAGTGAAGAGGCCCGACCTGAGGCCCGACGAGCTTTTTGCTGATGAGCCGGGCTTGGGCCTGGATCCTGGGCTGACGCCTGGGCTGGACGGGCCCAAGTCTAGGTTTTTTTGCTTCAGGCTTGATTAAGCCGGGCCCAGCCCGACGAATGGCCAGGTATACAAGCAAGTAATACCAGGCCGACGACATTCAAAATACAGGCAACGAACGTGTTGGGGAACATAGTAATTTCAAAAATATTCCTACGCACACGCAAGATCATGGTGATGGCATAGCAATGAGAGGGGAGAGTGTTGTCCACGTACCCTCGTAGACCGTAAGCGGAAGCATTAGCACAACGCGGTTGATGTAGTCGTACGTCTTCACAATCCGACCAATCCAAGCACCGAACGTACGGCACCTCCGAGTTCAGCACACGTTCAGCTGGATGACGATCCCCGGGCTCCGATCCAGCAAAGCTTCGGGGATGAGTTCCGTCAGCACGACGGCGTGGTGACGATGATAATGTTCTACCGGCGCAGGGCTTCGCCTAAACTCCGCGACGATATGACCGAGGTGGAATATGGTGGAGGGGGGCACCGCACACGGCTAAGGAACGATCCGTAGATCAACTTGTGTGTCATGGGGTGCCCCCTTGCCCCCGTATATAAAGGAGGGAGGGGGGAGGTGCGGCCGGCCTAGGAGGGGGCGCGCCAAGGGGAGTCCTACTCCCACCGGGAGTAGGACTCCCTCCTTCCTTGTTGGAGTAGGAGAAGGGGGGAAAGAGGGGGAGAGGAGGAAGGAAAGTGGGGCCGCACCCCTTGTCCAATTCGGACTAGAGGGGGGCTGCGCGCCTCCTTCCTTTTGGCCTCTCTCCTCTATTCCCGTATGGCCCAATAAGGCCCATATACTCCCCGGCGAATTCCCGTAACTCTCCGGTACTCCGAAAAATACCCGAATCACTCGGAACCTTTCCGAACTCCGAATATAGTCATCCAATATACCGATCTTTACGTCTCGACCATTTCGAGACTCCTCGTCATGTACCCGATCTCATCCGGGACTCCGAACTCCTTCGGTACATCAAAACTCATAAACTCATAATATAACTGTCATCGAAACCTTAAGCGTGCGGACCCTACGGGTTCGAGAACTATGTAGACATGACCTAGAACTATTCTTGGTCAATAACCAATAGCGGAACCTGGATGCCCATATTGGCTCCTACATATTCTACGAAGATCTTTATCGGTCAAACCGCATAACAACATACTTTGTTCCCTTTGTCATCGGTATGTTACTTGCCCGAGATTCGATCGTCGGTATCCAATACCTAGTTCAATCTCGTTACCGGCAAGTCTCTTTACTCGTTACGTAATGCATCATTCCATAACTAACTCATTAGCTACATTGCTTGCAAGGCTTATAGTGATGTGCATTACCGAGAGGGCCCAGAGATACCTCTCCGACAATCGGAGTGACAAAACCTAATCTCGAAATACGCCAACCCAACATGTACCTTTGGAGACACCTGTAATACTCCTTTATAATCACCCAGTTACGTTGTGACGTTTGGTAGCACCCAAAGTGTTCCTCCGGTAAACGGGAGTTGCATAATCTCATAGTTACAGGAACATGTATAAGTCATGAAGAAAGCAATAGCAACATACTAAACGATCAAGTGCTAAGCTAACGGAATGGGTCAAGTCAATCACATCATTCTTCTAATGATGTGATCCCGTTAATCAAATGACAACTCTTTTGTCCATGGTTAGGAAACATAACCATCTTTGATAAACGAGCTAGTCAAGTAGAGGCATACTAGTGACACTATGTTTGTCTATGTATTCACACATGTATTATGTTTCCGGTTAATACAATTCTAGCATGAATAATAAACATTTATCATGATATAAGGAAATAAATAATAACTTTATTATTGCCTCTAGGGCATATTTCCTTCAGAACGAGCACTTGAGCATGGACCCATCAGTCAGCCAGTGAAGATGGATAAAATGGATTGATTCACTACTAGGGAAAAGCCTATACACAGAAATTTAGCAACAGCGCGGGTCAAAAAAGAGCGCTAGTGCTAGATAGCAGTAGCGATTGAGAAAAAACCGCGCTACAGATACAATCTTAGCAGTAGCGCGTGTAGTGGCAAAAGCGCTACTACTAATATTCCCATCGCTAGAATGATAGGCTACGCATAGCAGTGGCGGGTTTGTAAGAAGCGCGTTACCGCTAAGGCATAAGTAGTAGCGTGTTTCCTACGAGTAGCACTACTACTAATGGAAATAAAATAAGATGAAAAACAAATAGAAAAGTAAATGAAAATGAAAGAAATAAAAAAAGGAGAAAGGAAAAAAATAAAATGTAAAGCAAAATAAATGAAAAAGCGAAAAAACAGAGGAAGGCATAGCTGTAGCGTGTGTTAGTAAGAGGCGCTATAGCTAACGGAGTTGCAGCGCGTGTCCTAGACCCCCGCTATAGAAACAGAAAAGGAAATTAAAAAATGGAAGAAAATTACATAGCTATAGCAGCAGCGCGTTTTGTAAAAACTGCTATAGCTATCGTAGCTATAGCGTGTTTTACGAAACGCGCTACCGCTAAGTTTGACTTAACCAAAAAACCGTTTCCCCCCGGCCACCACTTCTCCCCCAAATCCCTCGACCCACCCCGCCGCCGTCTTCCCGATTCGCCGTCGCCCACTTCGCCATCGTCTGCTGCCGATGTCGAAGCCACCAAAGCCGTGCGCCGTCGACGCCATCGGAGCCGCCCCCAACGCCACGGAGCCGCGCGGCCTCATCAACGTCACCGGAGCCGCCGTCGACGCCACCGGATCCTCCCTCGCCACAACTGCCTCCCTTGCCGTCACCGGAGACGCCCTTGCCTCACTCGCTACGACTGCCTCCCTCGCCACCACCGGAGCCATCCTCTGTAAGCTCCCACCCCTCCTCTCTCTCTCATGCATAGGTTAGCTAGCTTAATTAGGTTAATTATCTACGTTAGGGCAAAAATTTAGTTAGGGCTTTGACAGAGAAGTAGTTAGGTTAACTAGTTTAATTAGGTTAATTATGTAGGTTAGTGCACAAGTTTAGTTAGGGCTTTGATAGAGAACTAGTCAGGTTAACTAGTTTAATTAGGTTAATTATCTAGGTTAATTAGTTCAAAAATTTATTTAGGGCTTTGACAGAGAACTAGCTGCGTTAACTAGTTTAATTAGGTTAATTATCTAGGTGAACTAGATTAACTAACTAGGTTAAATAGGTAGGTTAATTAGGTTCGTTGGATTAACAAGCTAGGTTAAGTAGGTTGGCTAGGCTAGAGGAAAATTTTATTTTAGAGCATTAGGTCAGAAGGGCTAGAGAAATGGAGTTCCATTGCAATTTAATTGGGTTCTGTCCTCGGCAGAGAAGGGTTAGAGATAATAATGTGTGTTTGTGTGAGAGAGAGGAATAGCTAGATTAACATAATTTGGGTTCTGTCCTAGGCAGAGAAGTGTATAGTGAGGTCATTTTGCAAAGGTTTTTGATTTTTGAAAAGACCACTATTTTTGAAGGAAAAGAATTTAGGCAAATTTATTTTAAAGATGATCCCTTCCTAGACTTTTATTGTTGATTATATATTTTCATTGAAGTGGTCATGTTATATCTTTTCATTGAAGTGGTTCGATTGTGCCCAAGTGGCTTTGTTGTTTCCAGGGAATGATGCTGAGTGGCCTATGTTTTGCCGGAATATTGATTCATTTCTGTTCCGGCAAATTTCAGGTTCTCGATTTTTCCACTTTTTAGCAAAGGTCATGCCGAAGTTTTTCGTGAATTTTGGCATGACTTGTGCTACAAACTAGGACATATCGAGTGCCCGGGATTTGCCGCACCAGGAAGGAGTCAACGTTCCTGCAAAATAATAGGCCTTTTTATGTCATTATTAATTTTATTAGGTCTAGAATTAATGGATTAGATTAAATCATAGGAAACATGTCTAGCAACGATGAAGGACAGGGTTCTGGTGATTGCGACGACGCCTACCGGGCGGCAGACGAATTTTTAGCCTTGCCAACGATCAACCGATGTTGTTGCTGGGCCCACCGGTGGCATCGGGGACTGAGACCGACACGCAGACCGGTGTTGAGACTGAGACCGGCGCTGAGACTCAGACCGACACCGAGACCGGCGCTGAGACTGAGACCGGCGCTGCCTTGGGGAGCGGAGCCGGTGTAGAACCAAAAGAAAAGAGGCAACGACTTCCTAACAAACTCAGGACTACTAGACTGGTGGTCACGGAGGTGGACGGCGGCAATTTTGAGCCAAAGGCACCCGACGAAGCGCGCGCGTGCTACGGCAATCAAATAGGCTGCATCGTTCGGACCACCGCCACCATCAACGATGAGAAACTACAGAAGATTGATAATATGAGGAGATCCCTCCTAAAGAAGTTTCACCAGATATTCTTGTTCACGGGCTGGAATGAGAAGGATTATGAAGATCCAGATGAGGAACCGGCAATGAAGAAGATAAACAAACACGCCATGACCAAGTTTAGCGACGTGTTGGCCGCCTGGATAAATCGGGTGAAAGCAAAGATTATCGACAAGAAGGAACCCTACTCCGAGATTGTAAAGGATAATCCGACAATCACGGAAGATCAGTTTCAAATATTCAAGGAGGCTTGCGAGGCTGAAGCTGCCAAAAAAAGTCTAAGTACATGAAGGGGCTTCAAGAGAGGAACATTGGGAGCCACCACCTTGGAAGCTGCGATTACGGCGGAAAGAGGTCCAAATGGGCCAAGGAGGAAGCGGAAGCCGCGAGTCTGGGCATCCCAAACCCCTTGGCGGAGTTCACCGTCCTGCAGGAGCGTGATGTCCTCACGGCCCGGCACCGTTGGGACCCAGTGAAGAAGGTTTATGAGACAAAACCGGTCATTACGGAGTTCATGAGACTGCTGGTAATTTTAGTTTCTGATCAATTGGACTGCACACGTTAGTCATATTTGTAAACGATCCTTGTGCATTTCGCAGAGAGAGCAGCACAGGATTGCGTCCGAAAGCGACTCACCGTCTGAGGCATTGGCGAGGCCCAAGTGGGACACTCCATTCAACCGGGCGTTGAACATATTGAAACGACAACCGGTGGATACTCGACCGTCGTATGGACGCGTGCACGGTGTCGGAGACGGCGCCACGTGGAAGAAGTACTACTGTGAGACCACATAGGAGAGAAAGGAAAGACGGAGGTTAACTGAAGAAAACATCGACAAGAAGGTTGAGATTGCGGTTGAGAAGAAATCATCTTAGACAGTCGCAACAGCGGTAGCTGCCGCAAAACAGGTGGTTGCATATTTGTCTACTACCTTGGTTCCGGCCGTTTTCACTTGGTCAAGGCAAAATCCAAAAAAAAAATGCAGAGGACTTTCCCCTTGTTGACTTCTTGGGCAGCAGCTCGACTAGCATTGCACCCACACCGGCTCCTGCACCGGCTCCCGCACCGGACGTGCTCGGCGGTGCTTCGTCTTTGGCTGAACTCGACGCCCTCACGGTATCTGTCACACCGGGCCCCTTCAATATAAATGTATAATCTCCCGTTTTCGTTGCCTTTCGGATGTCTCACATCGCGGACTTTTCTTTGCAGGCCGACGAAACCCCGTGCACCATATTGTACACCATCGGCGACCAGAAGGTGGATGTGGGGAAGGCGACGATAATGGAGCCGAAGGAACCATTGTTCCACAGCCGGCCGATCCCCCCGAACGCCTTCAAGGTTTCCGTGGCCAGTGTCAAACCGGGCCACGAGAATTTGACTCCTCTGATACTAGTGGGGGATGACGACGAGACCCTGTGGCGTCTTGGTGATTGTTGCAATGGGTGGGTCCTGTTGTGGCCAAAGAGTCTGCTTCGTCTGGTGATGGCCGGGAGCACACCCACGAGCACGCAGCCTCAGCACGGTATGGACATCAACACCCCACCTACCCAATTAGCGTCGGGTGTCGGGTTGGGTGATAGCGGACAGGGTAAGGAGGCTCGATTAGTCGCTGATGACGTCGCCATGGATGAGGATGAGGATGGCGCTGAACAGTATGTCTATACTGGCGCCTTCTCAAGGTTTGAGCATCATGAGTCGGTGCCTGAATTGCCGTCTCAACGTATTATGGGCGACCTTCCGGTAGTAAAGAAGTCTAGGAAGAGAGCGAGGAAAGGCAAAAAAGCTGATTCTATGATCAAGCAGCCTCAACAGCCTCGGCTTCAGGACCGTATAAATATCCCTGATGCGGATAAATGTCATATCCCCGGTCAACCAATCCTACCTGCAAGATCTCTAGGGGCCAGATACGGCGATCTAAGGAGACTTCATGATGATGTGTTGCGGATAGAGAAAGGCCTCATCGCCTCGAAAGATCCAGGATACCCACTCTACGTGGTTAAAGTTCCGCGGCAATTGTCGTACGTCGACTACTTCCCCGCGGATAAGTTCTTCCTTGGGTTCGATTACATATTCGACATGTTTCACGTGAAGAAGCTGGATTTTACGTTTGTCCACCTTTATGCCTTGCACATGAACTACATCATAGGGCTTGAGCAGATATCTTATATTTGTGTCGCTGACCCGTACTACATGCACGAGGCCTTTTTGGGAGTCTGCACAAAGCACTATGAATACGCTAGGGTATACATCGTCAGTTTCATGCTCGCCAATAAGGACAAGGAGGCGATTCTCGTGCCTTATCATCCCGTGTAAGTCATCCGGGCGGATATCCTTCCTTCGATTTCAATCATTCATTTGCATGGTGGGGGCTAATTAATTTGAGGTGTATTTATTTTGCGCAGCGGCGGGCGTGCCGTCCTCATCATCCTCTACCCCCGATACTCCCACGCTCTTTACTTGGAAGGATTACACCCGCATCAAGGATGTTCTCGACAGTGCTATGTTTCACTGCCAATCACTGGGTGGAGAGGTTAGGGACAAGAAGAAAAGGGGCGGCAGGGTCGCCTTCAGTCATAAGACCGACTTCTGCTGCATCCATCAACTGAATGATTCTCGTAATGTTGGATTCTATGTCCTACACCACATGCTGGAGTACAGACGGGATCGCTAGAACCTTCGCTTGTCACCTAGATCAGGCGATGCCCATATTCTGCAATGGGCAAAGAACGTAGGAGATATCGAGGATCATCGACTTCGAGCTGAGTTCTATCACATCCAGCGCGAACTTGCCCAAATCATCATGAAGGAGGTCGTCGAAAAAACAGGGATGTTCTATGAAGAAGGACAAATGTCGCGGGAAGACGTCCGAACATGGATAGCCTCTCAGCGTCTCGACATGAAGAATTTCACTAAGCTCGAGGACTATCTCCCTGACATGGATGGATGGCACGACATGGTGAAGTGATTGTCGATATATGACAATGTGTCCGTTTAGTCCATACTTTCTGTATGACAAAACTTTGAGTGATGCACGGTGAAACTTTATTTGTGATGTAATTAAACCGTCCTCCTCCTCGAGTAGCGAAGATCACTCTAGTTAGGGCATTTTGGGTACGATGAAATTTGTTATTTATGCTTATGATATGTTGTTTCTATTTTTGCCAAGTCCGTCTCTTTCTGTTGCTCAACTATATATGTTGCATATCATCGACTCATGTGACGATGCAGGTGCATAGATCATCGATGGCGAACAAGTGCTACGCTAGGAGTATATATACGACGAGTGGCCGGAGTGTCAGGCCCAGGTGTACCGGTTTCCGGTTTCCGAGCAACAGGCAGTAGTTAGTTTAGGTTCACGCTAATGCGAGAGAGGGATACGAACTCATGTACTGCATAGTTCCGCTCTCACTCAAAGTGATAGCTCTTCTCGCGTATATCATTGTTTAGATGGATGACGATGTATTTGCATAGATGGATGACGATGTATTTGCAAGTAATTGAGACTTGTATCGCTATTTTTGAGATGATGACGAGAGACCACTTTGTGTTGGATGATGATTATGATGATGACATGATTTGATGAGACTAGTTGTATGTATATGCTATAATTACATTTGTATAAAGCCTATTCAAATACAAAACAAATTTGTATAAAGCCTATTTAAATACAAAACAAATATGTAGAAAAAAGATCTAATAAAACTAGTAGTAGCGATGGGCAAAAGTTAGCAGTAGCGCCGCCTTACCAGTAGCGCTGGCCTTCAAAAAACGCTGCAGATAATATCAGTAGCGCTGTCCACAGAAGCGCGTTGCAGCTATCCATGTATAGCAGTACCGTGAGATGGCAGTCGCTACTGCTACACGTTAGCTGTAGCGCCTTATCAGTAGCGCACAACCCGACGCTACTGATAGGCCTAAAATCCACGCTGCTTCTAGGCTTTTTCCTAGTAGTGATTTCCAGTGGCCAAGCCAGCGGGAGTAGTGCGTGAGTGCTCCTACGGAGTAGTGCGGCCGGGGCAAAGCTCACACACCCCACGCGCGCGCACGCCACTATTGTTTAGCCGGGTCCGATCGCGAGGTACACGCTATTGTTTAGACCAACCGCCCCGACTGACAAAGATAGGTGTACTTTCTTATTTCGAGAAAGTAAGAGATGCTTTGCCATGAGCTGCCACGTGGGTTTGCCTTCTACATATTGTAGATACATGATTACAACTTGTCTGCCAAAAATATAATACTACGGCAAATCAGTATACACGATCCTAAGATCCCTACACAATCGGAGATGATCATGGTGCTTGCGTTCAACTTCGAGCAACTCTAACATGGTCGCCATATTGACAACCTTCATATCACATAACATACATATATAGGCTGTCGAGGCAACGCATAACATAGGAACCTTGCTACACACATATCACTTCTTAACCCATATTTGCACCATGCTCGAGATCCAACCATACATGTGTGGGCAAAACATATCGTTGGACGATCATGCCAGAGTTGTCGGCTGCACTGCAGCTCCGTAAACATAGTCGCCATATATGGCAACTCCGAGCCCAGACATGGGGGGAGCTCTACAAATTATGGCGATCCCTGACAAGATGGCGACTTTTCTAAAGTGCCTTTTTAGACCAAAATCGTCCTAATGGCGGTTGTTATGGGGATTGGGCTGATATGACGACTCTGCTAATGTTGGTCTCATAATAGATTTGGCTGAGGAAATAAGGGTTCCATGTGGGAGAATAACCCGATGCTAACCAAAGTACCGTCCCTTTGGACAGGGGTAGGGCTTAGTTAGGGCCCGCCCATGTTTTTTGCATCCTTTATTTATTTATATGCTTTGGTGAGACTAGCCCAGTCCATCACCTACAATATCACCGGTAAGCCCACTAAACGAAGGCTCCGTCCTCTCAGGCCTCTTCCTATGCGCCGGTGCTAAGATGAGGTATTAAGCACATTAAAGAGTTAAGCAATTAAAGTCCCCAATGCAAATGTGCTTAACTTGTTGTAGCTAAGCAGCCTGCATTTAATTATTTAATAACTAAAGTTTTTCATGCATTGGTGGGCCTCGTTCATGTAAGTGTTCTGCCTAGGTTCACGTGCTTGGCATTGTTTCTTTCTGGGGTCATCACACCCATCTTTCTTCTCCTAATTACCTTGTCACTCCATATTTTTCACCTACATGGCAATCTTAGCACCTGTATAAGGTTGAGCACAGGGAGGGGCCTCACTCACATACATGTAGCACCGGCAAGCAGGCAGGGCAGCCGCGCAAGCACACATCAGGGCGCGAACTGGGAAGCACTTGTCGGCTACACAGGCACAAATAATTTTCTTTCCACCCAAAAAATTTCATTTATGAGTCAATACCAATTCTCCTGTAGGTTATTGGCTAATGACCAATGCCTACAGAAACTGGTAGCATGGCTGAGAATTTGAATATTTTATTTGTCTCCTTAGGATGGCCGCTCAACTTTTTCTTTGAAGCTCCGCCACTGCTGTTGTGGGCACATTAATTGCTCCGCTACATGCATGCACATATCACAACTGTACGACGAGCCAGCACAAGACCCATAATAAATGAATGCTAGGTACTGAGGTGCGTGGAGCGAGTATTTTGCAGCCCTTTTCAAGAGTAAAACTGGAAAATAAATTTCTTGTGATTATCTCCTTAATCGCCACGCTGAGAATTGCGCGTCCATTTTTTGCACTAGGTGGGAGTGAATGCTTACAACTTTTCCATCAAGATGTAATTAAAAAAACAATCTACATTGTCCTAAGATCCCTACAAATACAAGTTGTGTGTGAGGGGGGGGGGGGGTCCCTACACAATTGGAGATGATCGCTAAGTGATCATGTACTACGTACGAGATATAACCACGCTAACATCCCCCACAATCTAAACCGGTTACAAGGTTGAGACTGTGTCTCATTATTTCTAAATGTTCTTCTCTTAGTAGGTTAAGTGAAAGCATTTGCTATTTGATCAGCCAAAGGCACAAAGGACATCCAATGCACACAGCTCCGCTTCTCTCACATGAAGTGAAAATCCGGTTTTATTTGCTTCAGCCTTGCATGAAACACTGGGTTTACAGTTATGTAGGTTGCCCCAAAGTTATCACACCCTAGAACTAGTGGTCATGTGGAACTCCCAATTCTATAAGATCAAACTACACCCTAGGGACCTCAGTTGAGCCATTTGCAAGGGCTTTATATTCCGCCTTGGTGCTAGAACGTGACACTGTTAGCTGTTTCTGGACACTTCATGAAATCATGTTAGAGACAAGAAAGACAATAAATCTACTTGGGGAACACCTATCGTGGCTACACCCTACCCAATCAGCCTTTGTAAAAGACTTAACAATGTGGAATCTAATCAACGAGATTGAAGCCATGTTGCTAAAATACCCTTCACATATCATAAGGTGCGCTTGACAACCTCTCAATGCACATCAGTGGGTCAAGTCAAATATTTCGACACCTTGTTTACAACAAAAAATATCAGGGCGAGTGAAAGTTAGATACTGCAATGCTCCAACCATACCGCAGTAGCTGAATGTATCATCCGAATTAGGGTGTAGATCCGTTGCTAGCTCATCTGCATACTTGCCCTGAGATACCACCATACCCCTAAATTGTAGGTGGCTTTCATCCCAAGGAAGTAACCAAGATGAGGAAGATCCTCATAGGGAAAGGACACACACAGAGTGTGAAGTATAGATCCACTTCTTGAGTGGAGGAACCAACAATGACAATATAGTAAACAAATACAAGCATATAAATAGCCATTGAACCTTGTTGAAAATTAAAAAAAGATGCATCTGCCTTGGTGCAGGATATCGCTGCTAAGGCAAGAGTAGCAAACCTATAGGTGTTGCTTAAGTTCATAGATAGACTTCCGGAGCTTGCAAACATGTCGAGGAAAGAAAGAGCCCTTGAAGTCGGGTGCCTATTGCATATACACATGCTCGTCATTGAGTCCATGGAGAAAGGCATTGCTGACATTGATTTGCCAAGGAACCCAACCCTGAACCATCAAGACATTGCTTGACCTCGACAATCCACTTACAACCAACGAGGTTTGACATATGCGGAACAAGCGACCACATCGTAGTGTGCTGAAAGCAGATAACTCCTCTTGCCTAGTAATTCTTCAGGTAGGATCGACAAGCGCTAAATGATGCAATGACAAAGCTGCCCATAGGGAAATGTGTCACATAACAGTTTTTTTGTTGTGCACGAGCATGCCTAGGAACACTATGATGATACATTTAACAATATTCTCATGGACAATCAACAGAGTAAAAGAGGTAGAAGATGTCAGTGAAGCTCGCGGATTCCCCCAGATAGGCTATACCTACCAACCGCGAGAATTTTCTCATGGACGATCCATCTATCTAGTGACGAAGTAGATGGCAACTCTAAGGCATCCACGTCTACCGGTCTAGTAGTACTGCAACACTCAGTGAAACCAACACAGAAGAATGCGCGGGGAGAACTAGAGAGAGAAACGGCCTAGCAGTGTCCCATTTTGATCAAATCTATACGGAGAGGCGGTGCCTGCCTATGGCCATCCACGCCCCTGTTGAAGGTGCCGGTGGGAGGGTGCGGGGGCTAACATAGTAGACCCCGTGAAAGCTGGAGCTTGGCGGAAGTCATTAATAGCTCGGTGGATGAGATTTCCTTTCCCTGGCCTCGGAAGGTTTGGTTTTCGACCCTAAATCGAGCTACGCAAACACGTATGACTCTCTGTTAGTTATATTTTAAGGTTTTGTTAATTCTCAGTCTATGTCGACTCAATAACCATTATATTTTACGGTTTTGCTAAATCACATCTAGATGTGCTCTAAGTATTGCACATCTAAATCCTATGTCAATATTTTACACATATTTTTTGGATGTTTCCTTTTTTTTTCGTTCCTTGGTGCACATTTTTCGCCGTGTTTATTTTCTTTTATGGGTTTTCAATATTTTTTCACACATGCTTCTTTTATGGGGTTTCAATCTATTTTTCGACACGCGCATGTGTAACCATTTTTTGTTTTTTCTTTTCTGTTCCTTGGTACACGTTTTACGTTGTCTTTATCTTTCCTTTTACCTTTTGTTTTCACTTTTGTTCTTTTTCCGTGCCAGTTTTATCTTTCTGAATGGAACCCCACATACGGGCATGCAAACCTCTGAGGTATAGTTGGTCCCATTTTTTAACTTATTGCAGCGTAGCTTGCTGGAAAGGGAACATGTCGCGTCCTTAGCGCGTGCGCAGAGGCCTCATGTTGCATGCTCCACAGTTTGATAATAATTAAAAATAATTATCTTAAACAAATAAAAAAATCTCTTTCGAAAAGAATGAAAAAAATAATCTGGAATGTGATGCTTGCAGCGTAATGTGCTTCCAGATCACACAATCTTCTTCAAGTCAAACTATTGTGATCTCGGTCCACATGATTCATGCTCCACAACAAGTAGTATAAACTAGAGAACCGACACAATTAGTAACCAATTAATTAATCCTTTCAAGATCAAATTAGCATCTTGAGCTGCTTGTGGGCACGTTGTGACTTATTTTTGTTTGATTCCTTGTCTCACAATTTTATTTCATTTCAAAGCTAGTTCTCACCCATACCGTGTGGTGTGTGTGTGTCTATATATATATATATATATATATATATATATATATATATATATATATATATATATATATATATATATATATATATATATATATATATATATATATATATATATATATATA